>NC_052155.1:81834329-82069537 GCF_902713615.1 Scyliorhinus canicula | reverse complement strand
CCCCACCACTCCACTCCCCCATCCCACCACCACCATCACTCTGCATACCCACAACCACCACTCTGTTCCCCCCTCCCCCTACCACCTTCACTCTGCTCCCACTTTCCTTTTATTAGAAAAGAATTTCCTTGCATTCTGTTGAGCACGAAAAAAAATATTTCCCGTTGTTCCTCGTGGTTATTTGCCAATATTATTGTCCGCTTTATTTTCGCAACGTCTTTTTTCAGCCCCCCAAAGCAACGTTACTCAAACCCACCAACCTGGGTTTCACCATTCTTTTATCCGTCTCTGTTATAAAAACTAAACATATTGTATTCTGGTCACTATTGTCCAAATGATCCCTTACTTTTATTTCTCTTATCTGCTCTGATTCATTCCCCATTACTAGATCAATTGGCAAATTTCCCTCGTAGGACTTTTTACATTTTGGGTTGGATTTTATGGAGCACCGTATTTACACGCCCTCCCTCCTCCCCAGCTGAAAAGTTGCTTATCAACCCTCCTACCCAAAGCCCAGCTTCCCCACAGTGATATTACATTTGGAGCACCATTAATTTTTTCAGGGTGAGACTTGCTTCTGGGAAGAAGTGATGGAGCCCAGTCTTCAAGTTAAGTCCAGGCCGACCCGGAGGCCCCGCCACAGTATTTCTGGGCCCGTCAGGTTCCCTATGCATTGCTGGAAAAGGTAGAGACTGAGCTTGGTCGTTTGAAGTCTTTGAGGATCATCAAGCCTGTCCAGTTCACTGATTGGGCAGCGCCGGTGGTACCGGTCATGAAGCGGACAAAGCGGTTCGCAAATGTGGGGACTATAAATTAACTGTAGGCATGGCTTCGCGGTTGAATCGCTACCCCTGCCCCACATTGAGGATCTCTACGCAAAGCTTGCGAGTGGGCATTCATTCATGAGCCACGCTTATTTGCAGCTGGAGTAGGATCGTGCCACAAGTATGTCACTATCAATACATAAAGGTGCCTGTACGAGGAAACACAGCTGTCTTTCAGACTGTCCTCCGCCCGTGCTATTTTTCAGCACGTAATGGAGAACATCCTGAGAGGACCCCTACGTGCCGCTGTTTATTTAGATGACCTGCTGGTCACGGAGCCTCTGCGCAAGAGCACTTGGATAACCTAGAGGCTTTATTGAAGACGTTTTCTGAAGCTGATGTCCGCCTACATATTCTATGCAAGGGAGTTAGTCTACCTTGGCTATCGGGTGGACCGTGAAGGTCTACACCCTGGCTGTCAGATGCACCACAAAGGTGTACACTACATCGCGGAGAGGTTGTGCGACATCCAGCAGGCCCCACCCCGATGGACACCTCAGTACTTCAACCTTTCCTCGGTCTCATTAACTATTGCAGAACGTTTCTCTCGAACTTAGTGATGACCTTGGCTTCCTTTTTAAAAAATCTTTTTATTGGCATTTTCAAAATTATTTACATTGCTGTTCGTTTTCATTTATTGTACAGTCAAAAAGGTTCCTTCTTAGGTTTCTCTATTTAAAGTCTGTCACCGTCTGGCTCAGCATACGATCCTCCCTAACCCCCCCCCACTGCTCCAGCTCCTCTCTCCTCTCTTCCTTCCACCCTTTTTCACTGCTGCTCTCCATTTTGTCTTGCTGGGTTTTGCTACCTCACCTTGCTTCCTCGCTTTCCTCTTTCTGTCTTGTCCTGGCTATTTCCCCCTGGCTACTGGCTATTTATTTATTTATGCGTTGGCCACAAACAGGTCCCCGAACAGTCGGGTGAATGGCTCCCATGTTTTGTGGAAGCCCTCTTCCGACCCACAGACGGTGAATTCGATTTTCCCCATTTGGAGAGATTCTGATAGGTCGGACAGCCAGTCTGCAGCTTTAGGTGGTGCTGCAGATCACCAACCAACCAAGCAGGATTCTATGGAGGGCAATCAGAGAGGCAAAGGCAAGGGTGTCTGCCCTCCTCCCCATGAAGAGATCTGGCTGGTCTGATAGCCCGAAAACCGCCACTTTCGGGCATGGCTCCACCCTCATCCCCACCACTTTGGACATTGCCTCGAAGAAGGCTGTCCAGTACCCAGCAAGTCTGGGGCAAGACCAGAACATGTGGACGTAGTTGGCCGGGCCTCCTTGGCACGGTTCACATCTATCCTCCACCTCCGGGAAGAACCTGCTCATTCGGGTTCTGGTCAAGTGGCCTCTATGCAGCACTTTCTGCTGCGTTAGGTTGAGCCTCGCGCATGTGGAGGTAGAGTTGACCCTGTGCAGTGCTTCGCTCCAGAATCCCCACCCTATTTCGATCTCCAAGTCTTCCTCCTTGTCGTGTCCGGTTCGGTGACGGCCCTCTCCAGCAGTTGTTTATACATGTCACTCCAATCCCCTCTGCCTAAGATGTCTGCATCCAGTAGCTCTTTTAATAGTGTCTGTCGTGGTGGTCGCGGGTATGACCTTGTTTCCTTCCATAGGAAGTTTTTAAGCTGCAGGTATCTGAGTTTGTTGCCTTTAGCTAGTTGGAATCTCTGCGCCAGTTCTTCCAGTGTTGTGACCCTCCCATCAGTGTATAGGTCCCTGACTGTCAATGTCCCCCTGTCCTGTCTCCACCTTTTAAAGGTGGCAGCGGTGAGTGCTGGTGTGAACCTGTGGTTATTGCAGATGGGGGCTTTGTCAGACATTTCGGTCAGTCCGAATTGCTGCCATAGTTGGTTCCAAGTCTGGAGGGTGGCTACCACCACTGGGCTGCTGGAGTGTTTCTTGGGCGGGGATGGGAGTGCCCCCGTGGCGAGGGTCCGGAGGGAGGTAAATTTCCCTAATACCCAGGTGCTGAGAGAAATAAAGTATTGTAGGTAAGGAAATGAGTGAAGTTGTACGAGAGATAGGGAATATACATTGGCATGAGAATTTACCTTATCCATCTCCTTCAAATACCGTTTACACCATTCTCACAAGGGGCTTCCTGTCCTCAGTGCCCATCGCATGGTCCAGCCTGGCTCTCACTTCTTCAGCAGAAGTTCCAATGACTTACCAAAACCTTGGGGCTTCTTTCAAATGCTGATATCCCTGTGTGCCATTTTACCACTTTTCTGTAAAGCCCTTTGGCCTTTTAATGGCTATGGTGGGTCTGTACTTCCTTTTATCCCAGTGGTGATAAGCTAATGAAGGTAGATTCTTTGCTTTCAGATTGCCCTGCTTGACTAAGAAAATCCTGGGTTGACATTGTGACAGTCTGCCAGCATTGGCAGACGCGAGGACAAAGCTCCCACAAGCCCAGAATATAGGAACAGAGGACCAGGTGTAGGCCATTCAGCCTGCCTAGCCTGCTCCACCATTCAATTAGATCATGACTAATCATCAACCTCAATGCCAATTTCCTACATCTACCACAATGCCATTTTCTCACACTATCACTGTATCCCTTGATGTCATTAGTCTTCAGAAACCTTATCGATTTCAGTCTTGAACTTACTCAATGATTGAACTTCCACAGCCCTCCGGGTGAGAGAATTCCAAAGAATCACCACCCTCTGAGCAGCACGGTAGCATGGTGGTTAGCATAAATGCTTCACAGCTCCAGGGTCCCAGGTTCGGTTCCCGGCTGGGTCACTGTCTGTGTGGAGTCTGCACGTCCTCCCCGTGTGTGCGTGGGTTTTCTCCGGGTGCTCCGGTTTCCTCCCACAGTCCAAAGATGTGCGGGTTAGGTGGATTGGCCATGCTAAAATTGCCCATAGTGTCCTAAAAAGTAAGGTATGGGGGGGGGGGGGGTGTTGTGTTACGAGTTTATAGGGTGAATACGTGGGTTTGAGTAGGGTGATCATTGCTCGGCACAACATCGAGGGCTGAAGGGCCTGTTCTGTGCTGTACTGTTCTATGTTCTATGTTCTGAGTGACGAAATTCCTCCTTTTCTCAGTCTTAAATGGTCGACCACTTAATCTGAGATTACGCCCCAGGTTTTACATCCACTAGCCAGAGGAAACAACCTATTTACATCCACTCTCTCAAGCATTGTAAAAATTTTGTTAGTGTCAATGAAGTCACCCCTCATTCTTCAAAACTCTAGGGAATACAGGTCCAGTCTCCTCAATCTCTCCTCATTAAATAATCCCGCCATCCAAGGGATTAATCTGATGAACCTTGGTTACACTCTCTCTATGGCAAGTATATCACCCCTAAAATGAGGAGAGCAATACTCCAGCTGAGGTCTACCGAAGATTCTATGCAGCTGTAGCAAGACATCTTTCCTCCTGTACTCAAATCCTCTTACGATGAAGGACAACATTTGCCTTCCTAAGTGCTTTCTGCACTGCATGTCGGCTTTTAGTGACTCATGAACAAGGACACCCAGGTCCCTTTGGAAACTTGCACTTTCCAACCTATCACCATTTAAGAAATATGCTGCCTTCCTGTTTTTTCCACTAAAGTGAATGACTTCACACTCATTCACATTATATGGGCAATTCAGATCAATACTTCCTTCCTTTCCACTTTAAGTATCTTCACAAATCAGGTCAGATAAAATATGCTGCTTTACAAATGTGGATGCCATTTATTATCTAACATCACCTTCTATCCCATTGCGTTTCACAAATTAAGGTGAAAGAATAATACTTTAATATGACAGCAAAGGTAAAAAATATAGCTGTTGTACTCTGATGTTGTGGGAGGGAATGACGTCTATCCAGTAGGTATTAAATGGTATCATGAATAGGTCATTAAATCACAAATGAACTCCGTTACTTGCGGTCAGTGAAAGTTGGAACTCCTTTGTTAAAACATAACATTTCATTTCTACCATCATAAGATTCCAGTGCTACCCATTTGATCTCTATTTCAAGACAAACGTTGGCGTAACCTCTCCCTTTTTGTCTACTTTACCCCCTTTCCTCCAACACTGCAAAGTTCAGATGTGAGAATGCAGAATTATGTAAATTGCCAGCCACTTACTGGGATTTTACACCAAATGAAAGATTTCCACCTTTAGTTTTGATTTGGTAGGAGCATTTAGTATTTTTTATTGGAACTTTGTCATTACAAAGTTAATTACTATACGCAATGGAAAAACATTTCCCCACAATCACACAGGATATCTGTGTACTGAACCATTCAATTGTCCACGCTGGCACTCCTGCGCATGCGCCAACTCGCACCGGCCGGCGGAGGCCCTTTGGCTCCGGTTGGTTTGGCGCCAAGCCCCTTCCGCGGCGGCCAGCGGGACGCAAACCACTCCGGCGCTGGCCTAGCCTCTGAAGATGCGGAGGATTCTGCACATTCGGGGCGGCCCGATGCCGGAGTGGTTCACGCCACTCCTTCGTGCCGGAGTTGCCCGCCCCGCCAGTTCGCGGAGAATCCCACCCAAGGAGTTTGTCGCAGTCGTATATTAGAGTAGCTCTGTAGTATCTTAGTATAAGTTAGCGTTAGACCATTATTTCCAAGACATTTTAGTAATTCGTTAATGTAGTGTTAGGAATAAATATCTTTGTTTATAAGTCAAAGTTCTTTGTTCACACTACAATATCAAGATTCAACATCAGCCCAATCAAAGAACATTATTGGGGGTAGGGCACAAATCTGTAAATATTTGTTCACATTAAATACCTGTTACCACTGTTACAACCTATCTGATGGTTGTGATGGGTGGGCTACCGTGGGCAGGAGTCAGATGTTATCAAATGATGCAGAGCACCAGGGTTCATCGCAGATCGGGTTGTCATCATCCTCCATCCCATGGACCAGACCCGCAGTTACTGCCAACCCAGGCCACCCACCCCATCATGTGACAGGCATGTATCACAGATGGAGTTGCAGGCGGATGACAGATGAGCTGAGCTGAAAAACGGGGATAATTGTTTTCTCATTTCCTGTTACTCCTGTCAACTGATCTTTCACTCTGGTCATTTGACCATCTATGGCAGGGTTTTACCTTGCCAATGTTTGACTCGTGTAAGCATCAGGCTGGGATTATGCTTATTGTGAATTTTCTGTGCTCAGAGAAACCACAGTGCTTCCATCAAGGTCAGTAGCTGAGTCATTTTTCTCCTGAAGGAATAACCCAGAGGATATGAGTTCAAGGTGCATCCATGGTGAATCATAAAATTTAATCCAGTAATGCACAAATAAAAACAAAAATGAAAGGTCTCATAAAATCCCCATTACCTCACCTTTATGGAAAGCACCAGTCTTAGAGTGGCCAATCTACCTATCCTGCACATCTTTGGGTTGTGGGGGTGAAACCCACGCAAACACAGGACAGTGACCCAGGGCCGGGATTCGAACCCGGGTCCTCAGCGCCGTAGGCAGCAATGCTAACCACTGTGCCACCGTGCTTCCCTATTGACGCTTAATCTAACAAAGAATGGCAGTAGTTACTTAGTTGCCCACACCCCAAGAGAAAATAAAATTTCAGATAATTTTCAGTAATATCATCCCAACACAGTAACATAATCCAAGCAGAATTAAGTGCAATGTTGGAAGCAGCACGGTGGCGCAATGTTTTGCATTGTTGCCTCACGGCACCGAAGACGCGTTCGATCCCGGCCCCGGGTCACTGTCCATTGGAGTTTACACATTCGCCCCGTGTCTGCGTGGGTCTCACCCCCACAACCCAAAAAGATGTGCAAGGTTGGTGAATTGGCCACGCTAAATTGACCCTTAATTGGGAAAAAAGAATTGAGTACTCTAAGTTTTAAGAAAACATTAAGTGCAATGTTGGCTCACTGGTTTCAATTTCTATTACCTTAAACCAAAATGAATGGTATGCTGATGAATGGGGTTTAGAACTGTGTTGATGGGGTAAATTCTGAGCTTCCATACTATGAGCATTGAGCTCTCCTGGAAGGGATTGCAGTATAGGTAATGAAGGTTGTGTTGTTTGTGCTTTGTGCTTTGAGGCTGGATCAACACAGGGAGTGTGTAGAACACTGAAGTTACTTGGTTATATGCTGCTTTTTTCAAAAGCTGAGAAACCTGGTTGAAGCTTGAGGTCCCAGTGTGCAAGATACCAACAAGATTTAAAAATGTAGAGAGAAGATGAAACAAATCAAGTAGCAGGTGACGCAAGAATTGGATGTTAAAAGATTGAAGATTGTGGAAGACACTGAGAGATGACAAGCTTTATCATTTTGAAGTCCTGAGAAAGAATAATTAATGATCTGGCATGGTGCTGTTTCTTGGAATGGCTAATCTTTGTAGTACAGCTGGCAATCACAAAGCTTGTCTTGCCAGTCTGTAAGAATGATACCACTGTGTTTTTTTTTCATTCGTAAAGGATTAAGGTGCATGATCTGTTTACTTGTGACCTTCATCTGGATGCACTTAGTGTGCAGTATCACCTGGCTTTCACATTATAGTACTGAGAAAGGAAAGCAAAGTACACAACTATATCTGAATATGCTAAAAGCCAGCTGCTCAAAAGAAGATGTTATCTCTACTTCCAAAGGTAATAAATGAAAGACAAGACATGACTATTTTAAAGGGATCAACTGATTTAAGAAAGAAAATGCACATTGCTTCTTGAATTACACGGTGCGACTGATCCACACAATGGTCTAATTGTGTTACATCATTCCTTGGATAAAATCTGACTCCAGGAGCTTTCTGTTTTTGGCATATGTGTGAGAACAGAAGGACACCTTTTGCCATTTAGAAAGAGTTTTCGTAATCCTAACAAAGTAAGAGCAACTGAATTCATTTTACTTTATATTAACCTGGGAGTAAAACCCAAGCATCCCTACAATTCAAATTAAATTAGTACAGTAATTATGGAAAAATTATGGTTTGGAACATTTTTATTGCATGATCTAGGTAGAGAAAGCCTAAAATATAAGAAACTACCAATTTTGAAAAGAAGAAAAGACTAGTTAAATCAATATTATTGTTATGATCCACATATAAGAAAAAAAATTCCCACTTCCAGCAAATAGCTGAAAGAATTACAAATTTTAAGACATTTCCTGTAACTAAAAGCACTATTGACAAACCATTAGTTTCTTTTTGTGGGCAACTTTAAACCACAGAAAGAATGTTCTTTTTATATATTCAACTGGAATTATAGTCATTATAGCAAACAGTCCAGAGTTGCTTCTCGCTTCCAACGGGTTCACATTTTCCTATTTCGCCCAGTAGTAACTATTGGGTGGCATGGTAGCACAGTGGTTAGTACTGTTGCTTCACAGCGCCAGGGTCCCAGGTTCGATTCCCGCTTGGGTCACTGTCTGTGCGGAGTCTGCACGTTTTCCCCGTGTCTGCGTGGGTTTCCTCCGGGTGCTCCGGTTTCCTCCCACAAGTCCCGAAAGACGTGCTTGTTAGGTGAATTGGACATTCTAAATTCTCTCTCTGTGTACCCGAACAGGTGCCGGAGTGTGGCGACTAGGGGCTTTTCATAGCAACTTCATTGCAGTATTAATGTCAGCCTACTTATGACAATAATAAAGATTGTTATTATTATGAGTGACTGGCACCATGTATCTTCCTTAGTTTTCCGAGAGTTTCCTAAATCCATTACAAGCAGTAAAGCTTGTCCTGGTGAATCTTCCCCTCTGAAAGGATGGTTCTGCTAGGATGAATTACCCAGAAACCTTAGATTGCTACAGAATGCGCATCTTCGGCTAGAGTCTATCTCCCTCCTGTTTTCAGCTGTGGTAATTTGTAACGCCAAACAGCTCTTAGCCAAGCACATAGAATTGCTGCCTGTGATATTAATTAATTTGTCGGGGAATCCTAAACCTAATCTTTACAATACCTTCCTCTGCATCCTTCCCAATTGCAATGTGAATTGCATGGGTCTTGTATTTAGGACCCCACACTATACGAAGGATGTGAACACATTGGAGGGAAAGCGGAGAGGTTTACAAGATTGGGTCCAGGGATGAGAAGCTTTGATTATGAGGATGGATTGGGGATGTTGGGACTGTTCTCCTTGGAGAGAAGAAGGCTAAGAGGAGATTTGATAGAGATGTTCAAAATCATGAGGGGGCTAGACAGAGTAGATAGGGAGAAACAGTTCCCACTCTGAAAAAAGGATCAAGAATGAAAGGGTACAGATTTAAAGCAAAAGAAGCAAATGTGATGTGAGGAAAGACTTCTTCACAGCGAGTGGTCCGGATCTGGAATGCACTATCTGGAAGTGTGGTGGAAGCAGGTTCGAAAGAGGGCATTAGATGATCATTTGAATATAAACAACATGCAGGGGTGTGGGGAAATTCAGGGGAATGGCACTAAGTCATGATGTTCATTTGTAGACCCAGTGCAGATACAATGGGCTGAATGGCCGCCTTCTGTGCTGCAACAATTCTGTGGTCTGCTCTGTCCAGCCCCCTCCTGATTTTGAACATCTCCATCAAATATCCGTTTAGCCTTCTCTCCAAGGAGAACAGTCCCTACCTCTCCAATCTATCCTCATGACTGAAGTTTCTCATCCCTGGAACCAATCTTGTAAACCTCTCTGCACTCTCTCCATGTGTTCACATCCTCCCTCTATTGTGGCACCCAGACTGTACACAATATCCAAGCTGAGGTCTAACTAGTTTCTTGTGTAACTTCAGCGTAATCTCTTTGCTCCTGTGCTCTAGCAAAGAGAAGCATGACAACAGAATTAAGAAAGAATATTAACCTTAGGAATATTTTGCTAAAATAAAGACAAGAAGGATTGCACTTGGGAGCAAGGTGAGAATCACATTATTGGTGCTACCTGGATACATATAGCCCTGACAGACTTAATAAATAATTCATTATTACCTTTATTGTCTGATGAAGCTCTTTACTATTTTGTACTGTTAAAAGTAATTGAGCTTGTCAGGTTCTGGGCCACTATGAATGATACTAAGTATGCTGCATAAGATTAATACTACCTCAGTCACAACACAGGGGAATTTCATATTTTAATTCATCAAATTGGTTATTAGAAAATGATTGATCATTTGTTTGAGAACCTGCACATTCTCTCTCTAAGCATCCTATGAAGAATAAACAATTTCCTAACATAAACGGCAGCTGGATATTTCTGATCTTTGGTACTTGAATCAGTGAGAGGAAAGTAAAAACCATCTTGCTTATCCCTTCAGCATCATGAAATTTTTCCTCAACAAGAAAAAGTTCAAGGAGACTTTACGACCTTATGATGTGAAGGATGTTATTGAACAGTACTCAGCTGGACATTTGGACATGCTTTCAAGGATAAAATATCTCCAGTCAAGGTAAATGGTGAAAAACGTATGAAAATAAGAATTGACACCTCCTTAAATGTTTGAATTTTATCATTTGTATATAAAAAGATTCCCAGTCAGTGGGTGGCATTGGAGAGACCACATTTACTGCCTACCCTTCGTAATCGTAAGAAGCTGATATGCTGTCACTAAATTGCTGCTGCCATTGCGCTAATGGTGTCCACATCGGCCTGAGGCGAAGATTTTTAAAATTTTGACCCAATATGTGAAAGAGCAGTGGTATATGTCTTGATGGATGTGGCATAAGAATGGCGAGGAAAGTAGCGGCAATAATGTTGGCCTGATGTTGCTGCTCTTGGTATTTCCTGTGATAGCAGTCACAAAGTTGGGAGTTGCTGCTGGAAAAACCTTGGTGAGATGCTCTTGTGCATCTGGTACGTTGCAAATAGTGTAACCACAGCGATGAATGGGGTGCAGATGAAGAAGTACTGAGCAAGGGACTGCTTTACTGAGGATGGTGTAAAAAAGCTGGGTTTTCAATAGCGTGATAAGAATATGCCAAGGAATTAGATGATTCTTGACTGAGGAACTTCCGCAGTTTTAATTCCCAGTTTAGATCGAGGGGTGAGGGATGCCAGGCATGGCTCACTATATCACCAGTTTGGATCAAAATGAATTTACTAACCATTGATTAGGTACACTTAAACTGTTGAGTGAGTGAATTGATGCTTTCTTGTCAAATCATCAAGGAAAGAGCAAGACCAAAGTCATGTACCAAACACAATTAATTTGTTAGAAATCATAGTTTAAAGTTGAAGTTGCATAGGTGAAAGCTGAGCAGACAGGCATTGATGTACAGTTACCTAGCAGTTGAGCAACAAATCATAGCAAAGATTATATTGGCGTCACTCTAAATCAGCACTAGGAGATGTTGAGGATTAACTGTAGCATTGGCCAGAGCCTGAGATTGCCAATCGATGCAATTATTTTAAATATAATTCCTTAAATAGTTGACAAGTTAACAGCATTGAATAACTAGTTTATCAGACAGTTGTAGTCTAAGTTTGATTAATGATGTTCAGAGTTTTCATGACCTCAGTCCAATGAGTGGCATGTTTGAATAATCTCATTCCTTCCCTGGCACACAGGCATTAGCTTCTGGAGTCTAAAGTCAGTGAAGTTTGTGTTGCATCAAAGGGACTGTGCATTTCACTTAGATCTTCAGTTCTGACTGGACCCACTTTGGACAGAAATGACAAAATCTGAGCTGGCTTCACTCTCGCCTTTCTCTGATCTTGGATACATATAAAGTTAACTGATACTCTGCTCTACCTGCAGCTGGTAATGACAACATGACAAGCTAACACAGTGTGTTACTAAAAGAGAAAATAGTGGACAATCCCAACAGGTCTGACAGCATCTGTGGAGAGAAAAGGGAGCTAACATTTCAAGTCTGGATGACTCTTTGTCACAGCTGTTAACTTGACCAAACCTCCAGTGGCGTGGCAATTGAGTTGAAATGCCAGTCCACTTGAAAGTTCTTACGTTAAAATGCTGGCGATCCTATCTTGCCTGGCTTTCCAACTCAGGCCAGGCGAGTGTACAGCGTGTCCTTAGGGCCTTGCTGTACACTCGCCTGGCCTGTAGGGGCTGTATAGTCAAAGGGAAGTAAACCCCATCCCCTATTTTACAGCATTAACTCCCCAATGCAACTTTGAGGTATTCCTGGAGCTAGTAAATTACAGCCCCAGAGACTATTAGGTTACTTGCACTAGAAAATTATCAGTTTCTGTCTCGGCCATTCATTGTGTTCCTTTTTCTACTCTTAAATCTCATTGGTTAGGGAGATAGATTATTCACTGGGATCCATCCCCAGGTGCACTATAGACTCACTATGCAAATCAGCTTACATATTTGCGCTACAAAAATATTTCAGGTGTCAGGCGAGAGGTAAAAATCTTTAATATATCATGCCACAAGTTGTTTTCTCCAGCATATTCTGGGATATGAGCATTGGTCAGTTGGGGTGTTACATTGCATCTTTATATTAATCTAATCCTCATAATTCTGACAATAATGGCCCGAACTCTCCAGCTGTTGGCATTCTCTTTCCCCGAGAGCAATGCACCCCCGCCATGGATTTCCCAGCAGCACGGGGTGGTTTCAATGGGAAATCCCATTGACAAGCGGCGGGAGTAGAGAAGGGCCTGTTCTGTGCTGTATTTCTCTATAATCCCACCACCAGCAAACAGCGCGCTGCCGCCAAACACACGGCTGGTGAACCGGAGAATCCAGACCAATGTCAAAGATACATGTTTAAAAAGCAATGTTGGATGATAATAAATTTAAATTTTTTGAGTGAGGCAATGGAGAGTTACAATGGGTTTCTTGATTTTCCACTTGCTGTGATACATCATTGTTGAGGTTGGTTAGCTCAGTAGACTGGATGGCTGGTTAGTGATGCTAACAACGTGGGTTCAATTCCCATACTGGTTGAGGTTATTCATGAAGGTCCCACTTTCTTACCCTTGCCCCATCGCCTGAGGTGCTGTGACCTACAGGCTAAATCACCACCGGTCAGCTCTCAAAGGGGAGAGCAGCCTATGGGGCTGTGGGGGAATTTACATTTTACAATAGTGCCAACATCCTTTTGGGAATGAGCTTTGGAACAGTTTTTATGCATGAGTTGCCAGAATTTACTGACTGGGTTATTTCTCTCGTTGCAATCGGTGTTAATAGTAGTTACAATGTGCAGAATCATTCTAATTATAATGTCTGTCTGAATGATCTGGGACCCTTCATTTTTCTCAGGATTGATATGATCCTTTCTCCTGTGCCTCCATCAACTCCCAAGCAGAAGAAATTAAACTCAAAGGGAGGTTTTGTATACCCTTTACAGCAGTCACCTAAGTAAGTACACATTAACATTCAGGTCTATGCAAACATAATGTCGCATAATATTTTTTACATTATTCTTTATTCATCTTTTAGCTTTCACTGCTGACACAGGGTAGCGACCATAGAAATTAAATCACTATTTTGGCGACTCTGCCAGATCACAGCACTCAGTTGGACCATTTAACGTCAGTTTATTATGAAAACAAAGAGATAAAAATTCATTAGCGCCTCAGGTATGTGGACTGGGGCAAAGGTGAATGGGTTGGGTTCGATTGTGGGTCAGGCAGCACCCCTTGGGATGCTGTGGAGCCGGAGAATATTGCTGCTCCTGGCTTTTTACAAAAATAAACGGTGCCTGTTGGTGGTGGATGCTTGTTGAACCGAATCTTCACCCACCTGGAAAAGCTGAGTGGAGGATGCATGATGACCCTCTTTGTAAATGGGCAGCAATCATTTTATGCACCAATGCCATATTTTGGGAGGTCAGAAACTCAATTCTCACTGATACTTTACAAAAGTCTATTTCCTTTAGAAATTTAGAGTACCTAATTCATTTTTTCCAATTAAGGGACAATTTAGCGTGACCAATCCACCTACCCTGCACATAGAACATAGAACATAGAACAGTACAGCACAGAACAGGCCCTTCGGCCCTCAATGTTGTGCCGAGCCATGATCACCCTACTCAAACCCACATATCCACCCTATACCCGTAACCCAACAACCCCCCCTTAACCTTACTTTTATTAGGACAGTACGGGCAATTTAGCATGGCCAATCCACCTAACCCGCACATCTTTGGACTGTGGGAGGAAACCGGAGCACCCGGAGGAAACCCACGCACACAGGGGGAGGACGTGCAGACTCCACACAGACAGTGACCCAGCCGGGAATCGAACCTGGGACCCTGGAGCTGTGAAGCATCTATGCTAACCACCATGCTACCCTGCTGCCCTAATCTTTGGGTTGTGGGGACAAAACCCACGCAAACACGGGGAGAATGTGCAAACTCCATGTAACCCAGAGCCGGGATCGAACCTGGGACCTCAACGCCATGAGACTGCAGTGCTAACCACTGGGCTACCGTGCTACCGAAAAGTTTGTTTAATGCCAAACCAAACATATTTAGGTCCTGGTCCTTCCGGCACATTCCCGCTAAAGTCAAAGTGGGAAAGTTGGGGCTTCTTATACCCAGGGCGAAATTCTCCACCTCGCGATGCTGCAAATGCAAACTACACCACCTGCACCACAGCCTTTGGAATCCCCCCTGGATCTCTGCCCCTCTCAGGGCAGAGGACTCACCAGTGACCCCTACCCCTCTGGATCACCAGCTGTCTCCTCCTGAGGAGACAGGCAGCGCTGACTGCCTCTGCCACCACCTCCCAGGCAGTGTTCAGGAGGGCAGCTTGAGTGTGCGACCAAGCTGAGGAAGAGGGTGTCCCTCCATTCCTCACTGGCATGGAGCTATGGGTGCAACTTGGACTCCCGACTTGGGGGGGGGGGGGGGGGGGGGGGGGGTGCAGATCTTTCCTGAGCCATCTTGGTGGCTGCAGTGAGTGTGTAGTAAGTGGAGTGTTTAAAAGCGGCTACAGCTGCCCCAGCATTTAGAACGGCCGCTGGGCCGGGATTTGCCTGGAATTCGCGCCAGAGTGCTGGCCCATTGGCACGTGCTGAATTGCTCAACAAATAGCGCCGTCAGCAGGTACGCGAGCCACACACAATTCAGTCCCAGCGTCAACACAAGTCCCCCAAATGGAAAGTTTTGCCACAGAATATATTTACAAACTGCATGGAACACAACTGATAATAGAAGCTGCCTATTCCCAATTAGCCTTTCAGTGACTATTTCAAGGTCCCCATTGTGGGCGACACGGTGGCACAGTGGTTAGCACTGCTGCCTCACAGCTCTCGGGACCCTGGTTCAATTCTGGCCTCGGGTGACTGCCTGTGTGGAGTTTGCATTTTCTCCCCGTTTCTGCGTGGGTTTCCTCCGGGTGCTCCTCCGGGTGCTCCAGTTTCCTCCCACAACCCAAAGATGTGCAGGTTGGGTGGATTGGCCATGCTAAATTGCCCTTTAGTGTCCAAAAGGGTAGATGGGGGGTTACTGGGTTATGGGGATAGGGTGGAGGCATGGGCTTAAGGAGGGTGCTCTTTCAGTGGGTCAGTGCAGACTCGATGGGCCAAATGGCCTCCTTCTACACTGTAAATTCTATGATTCTATGATTGTTATGATTATTCCTGCAGAAACAATCTTTCAATTTCTACCATTCGAAATGGTATAAAATGGTAAATGGAATAAAACTGAAGTAATTCTGATAAATGTAATATCTGTTTGGCATGTTTGGAAAAAGTGTCCCATTATTCTCTTCTGATGCCTCCCTGAAATTGCACACATCCTGCATGATCCACCTAAACGGGTAATAGTATGGACAGCTGGTTTGTGATGCAGAGTAAGGCCATCAGTGCGGGTTCATTCCCCATACCGGTTGAGGTTATTCATGAAGGCCCTGCCTTCTCAACCTTGCTCCTCGCCTGAGGTGTGGTGATCCTCAGGTTAAATCACCACCGGCCATCTCTCTCCCTCAACCTATGGTCATCTGGGACTATAACGACTTTACTTTAAATATTGTAACTATTTTTTAAATATAGCAAGACTTTTATATGGAATAATTCTACAAAGGAGTCACAGTAGGGATAAATTGAGCAGCAGAAAATGGTGTTAAATGTTTTTGATATCACAATGTCATGGTGTGTCATTAGTAGACTATGTTTGCTTTATGTATCTTAAACCATTTGAAACCTCTGTTAACAATGCTCTACTTTATGTGTAACAATCAGAATTGATCCCGATGTAGCCAAAGGTTCTGATCCAGAGGCTGAAGACCAAAGTATGATGGGAAGATTTGTCAAGGTTGAAAGACAGGTAATGCTTCAAGTGGCAGTTGACTATCCAATGGTTTACAAATAATTTTGAAAGAGGATGAAGGACATTGCAGCACTCTCTTTCGATCGAGGTGGGCCTTGAGGATATCACCAACTTTATGTAAATAGGAGCAACTAAGTAGAATCAAAGGGCTGGACTCTTCCCCCCCCCCCCCCCCCCCCCCCCCCGCAAGAACGCCATGGACGATCAGCGTACAATGAAGAGCCCCATTGACCTCGGGCGGGATTCTCTGGTCGCTGGGCAAATGCGGCCGGAGTATCCCGCCTAAAGAATTTTACTCCATTGTTTGTTTAGCACCCCACACATATAAGTCTGAATAAGGCAGACTTTCATCTGTTCCCATAGCAAAGTTTTTCCATGAAACAGGTCACGGGCCTGTCACTTAAAGTGCACCGCTCCAAACTAAGCATGGCTGACCAGGAGTCTCTCCACTCTTACCACCTGCTGTTGGCATGTGTTGGGAGGATTGTGCAGCCCAACCCCTTGGCCACATTACGAACACACCATACTGGGCCATCACGTCCTGGGGTGGGACTCAAACCTGAAGCTTCTGGCTCAGAGGCTGGGACACTATCCACGACTCCACAAGATATCCTACATATCACTGCACAGACAGAGGCTATTCCATGTTTTGTCCTAAGGGCTATCTGCTCCATTCTGTTCCTCTGCCATTTTCCATCTCTTTTCAGATATTTATTTTGTTTATCCACTTCCCATCAGATTATAATTGTTCTGCTTCCAACGTGTTTTCTGTGTGGCCATTCTGTATCCTAGCAACCATTTGCTGAAAACAAATTCTAACTTCTCCTTTAAACCTGTTGCTAATGAACTTGATTATACATCTTCCACTCATTGTCACCAACCTGTGGAAATATTTTCTCTACTTGTCTCATTAAAACATTTTATAATATTGCTGTAATGAAAAGAGCCCTAGTTTCTCTGATGTCTCCTCATAACTAAAGTCTCTCTCATACCTTGCATCACCATGGTAAATTTCGCTGAGCCTATTTTATCTACTTGATATCCTTTCTAGATTATGACTCAATGCTTATTTTGTATAGTTGCATCATGCTTTTGTAGCCCATGTCCCATGTGCCTTACACTTTGCAGAATTCCCAAAATTTGTCCGAGTCTTGGTTTCAGACTGAAAACCCACATGTAGCTCTCCAGCTGCAGAACCATGTTTTCACTCCAGATTCTCAAGCACTCTGCGTCGACACTCTGGCTAAGCGGGGCCTGATATATCCGGCAAGTCTAAATCAAGACCCTGATGTCTTTTCCAGCTTCAGTAACATGATAGGGCGGCATGGTGGCACAGTGGTTAGCATTGCTGCCTCACAGCGCCAGGGACCTGGGTTCAATTCTGACCTTGACTGACTGTGTGAAGTTTGCACTTTCTCCCCATGTCTGCGCGGGTTTCCTCTGGGTGCTCCGGTTTCCTCCCACAGTCCAAAGATTTGCAGGTTAGGTGGATTGGCTGTGCTAAATTGCCCCGAGGTGGGGTTATGGGGATAGGGTGGAGGATTGGGCCGAGATAGAGTATTCTTTCAGAGGGTCGGTGCAGACTCGATGGGCCGAATGGCCTCCTTCTGCACTGTAGGGATTCTATGATATAATTTGTAGACTCACTGCTATATAAAATAGCTGCTCACTAGGTTAATTAGTTGAGAATAAATGGTGTCGTCAAGGTTAGAGTCCTCTCTTCATAGGAAAAGAGACCTTGGTGGCTCCTCAAATACTTAAGATTAACTCTGCTATCTCTAGTGTTTGTAGATTCTGTGATTCAGTGAACATTTGGGCCAGGCAGGGATCTGAGCACAATGGTGAATCACTCATGAGCCTCAAATTGGGCTACCCGCTGGGCGCCAAGCCGATCGTGAGTCACCCGACTCGCTCCACCCGGCCCATCCTTGATCTCGCCCTCGCTGTGCAAGATCCAGATCAGATTATTTAAATAAGTTGCAGCTGCTGAGAAACACTCTGCTAAACATGCTATTCAGCAGACTTCAACTTGAGTCCACTGAATTGAGCCCTTTGTTGATCAGTCTCAACACATGTCACATACAGGAGATTAATATTATAACAGTACCAGGTATACTTCCTTCAGAATTCTTTCTGATACACAATTTATTTCCTTCGTTATCGCCCTTAAGTGTTGTTTTATTCATCTATAAACTCAATATCCATGTGCTTTACATCTGCAAATCTTCTTGTCATAGCTTTTCCTATCCCATCCAAGATTCCATTCTTTCCATATTTCTTTGCTCCTCTTGTGGCGGTAACGTCCCAAAGCTATTAGCAGTAGCTGCAGGCTGATCATCATAACCGCGATCTGAATCATTATTCTCAGGGTTTTGAAAGTTTCCACATAAAAACGACTCGACCTTTGCAGACTCAGCATGCAGAGCCATAAGTAAAATAACATTATTAAAATGAAGTACCTGTGGAAATAGTTCATGGTACACATTAATTAATATTTGTTCCAAAGCTGTTAGTCCAATGTTAGATCCTGTTGTTATCCTGGACAAGTGATGTTTTCTTCCTCAGAGACTGAATAGCCTTCCTTCTTTTGTCTTGGTTCATGATTTGATTGTATGTTTGTTTGGGTTTGCTTCAGTAATCCATTGTCATCAGCACAAGAATATTGTTTAATTGCCTGCTGGCAACTATTGTTTCATTGATTAGAAACAGAAGAACCTGAAAAATAAGAACAGTAGTAGATCAGATGGCCTGTCAAGGCTGCTCTGCCATTTAATACGATCATGATTTATTATCAATTCAAATCCACTTTCCAGTCTGCTCCCCATATCTCTTGATAAAGCTAGAAATGAGCCCATCACCACATGTTAACTTTTTGATTTGGAATCGGACGAGTCACTGGTTCATCTTTCCATCAGTTGTCATCCTTGATCCATGGAAACCAATATGTTCCATTTATGTTTTGCAGTATCGCAGGGTCATAACAAGTGCAGGTCACACAGGCACCTTTACCTTCTTGCTCTCCTGGCAGATTCCATACATCATACCCGTACAATCACTCAAATTACAAAGGACATTTGAGCCCATGGAATCTAACATGTTTGTTGGATTGTATGTACCACAAATGATAGATGCCAAGGCCACACTTGAACAGAGTAGGTATTGCTCCATCATGGTTTCTTTACTGTGTAATCACAAACAATCTGTGTTGTCTGTCACAATTTTAAGATGATTAATATAGTACCATGTGATCTGTTTTTGTTCAGCCTGGATTTTTATTCCTCCGACTGTGTTGGAATAGAAGCAGTGGGGATTCAAAAATGGCTGATGGGACCCGATTCTGAGATCCCCATTCTCATTCCCTACCCCTCCAATATTTTGGTGCTGAGGGACAAGGGTGCTAGTCGGAGCTGCACCCTGGACTCGGGAACTCGAGACAGGCTCAAGGGACAGAATGGCCTATAGTATTCCCAATTTGGCTGGTTCCATTGTGGAGGCAGGCATCTCCTAGTCCTCTGCAATCTTTTTTACCTCAGGCCAGCGTCTCCATGACTGATGGTTCACGCCTGTTCAAAAGAGTCAGAACCATAGTCTGGATTCTGGAACCTTTAGAAAGGTAAGGCCAAAAGGTCTTGTCAATGGCCTCCATGTCTCCTCTATGCCAATTCATGTACCTCCAATCCGCAGTGGCCCCACACACCCTCCATCCTACCTCATCCCTCCCATCCACCCACAATGATCTCTCATACCCTACATGCCAACTCATTATGAATGCTTAGGTCCAGACTCCAATAAAAGGTTTACTTTGTTGACACAACTGGGGTGAAGAGTAAACATTTGCCTAATTGATAGCTTTATGATGTTTCAATAAGCTATTTTATTCTGCGATCTATTTTGTCAGTGGCTCAATGTTTATTTTTACAAAATAAAGAGGTGTCAAGTGCTTTTGCCTTCTGTTATTGATACATAGAACGTAGAACATAGAAAACTACAGCACAGAACAGGCCCTTTGGCCCATGATGTTGTGCCAAACTTTTGTCCTAGATTAAGAACAAATTAATCTACACCCCATCATTCTACCGTAATCCATGTACCTATCCAATAGCCGATGGAAGGCCCCTAATGTTTCTGACTCAACTACTTCCACAGGCAGTGCATTCTATGCCCCCACTAAGATCTGATTGATTGACACTTTTCTTTAAAGCAAATTTTGAATCGGTGTTTTAAGCAGTTCCATATATACCATTGTTATTATAGGGTTCATTGGTTCTGTACTGAGTATATAATGGCCGTGGCAATGCCATGAGTTGGTATGGATGTGGCATGGGAAATGGGTGGATGTGCAAGTGGGTGTGAGCAGTGAAGGCTAGCTGCCTAAAATATAAGAATATTACTGGGATAAAGTCCCAGAGAACCAGGTCTAGCCTCTTAAACATCCCACTCCTCCAATCTGCTGCAGGGGCAACAGGCCCAATTCCATCCTGCACCTACTGATCATCCCAAGAGCACAAAGTTGGACTGATTGGGCACTTTCTCCCAAGATTGGCCTGCTGAGTCAAGAAATTTCCCAAACCCCGGAGATCCATCTTAAAGGTGAAACTCTGGGCCTTTGTAGCTGCTCAGTGATTTAAATATATGGCAGGACTGGCTCGATCCAACCTGTCTTTTCCACTGGCTTTTCATCTCCCCAGGGCTTCTTCTGCACCCTCACCAGTTAGAGCTGAACAGCAGCACCTTTATGGCCTGGAGACACACTTGCTTGTTTCCCACCTCCAAATGGCTCCTTCTCTGGACTCTCTCACTCTAGAACAATCCCTGGGTTCTCGCTCTGGGATCTCTTTCTCGGTCACAGGAATCCCCTCATTATGGTACCAAAATTAGGCCCCGGGAGCATTGCTTTTATGCCAAGCAGCATTCTCAATGTCCCAGGTAGCCAAGCCCTTTAACTAAAAAACAAAATTAGAATGGAGCATGCATGGTTTGTCACCTTGCCACACTCCACATACGTCCAGAACTCTTGGGTCTGCTAGGCAACGGAATCCATGTCCGCTGCCTGGAACCAGGTAAGTTTCCAATTCCCAACACCCCTTAATGTCCTTGTTCTTGGTCTCACAACTGCTGTGCATGCATGTTTGCACCAATCAGATTCCTGATCATATCCTGTCTACCTTGCATTGTTTGTTCCACCTTCAATAACATTTTGCAGATTGCTGACTCGTTGTGCTCTGTACAATTCACGATATTAGTTAAGTAAACCAGCTATCAGACTTCCAGTGGTGACATGTATATGAGGTGGTTCCTGCCCTTTTTGTCCAATTTATGTTGGGAATTTGGGCTCAAGTTTGTTTTTATTGAAGGGTTAAGTATCCCACATCAAGAAGATGCCGAATAGATATCAGGCAGCAGAAACGCAAAGAACTAGTGTTGAATTTAGAAGCTTCGAGAGTCCTGTCTGGAAAAAGAATGACGGCGGCTGATGTGATGTCAGGGTCCACTCCACTAACCTGTTGAGATCTTACCTGTGGAGTTACAGGAATTATGCTGGGAGGTCTCAGGGGACTATGAGAAAGTAATTGAGGCGACAATGTCCTTCATTCGAGTGGCCTTTGCTAAGGTGCATGAGGTGGTGAAGGTGCAGGGTGTGGACTGAAGAAGGCTGGGGTAGCTCCATCTAGGCAGAGTGATCAGATCACAGCCCTGGAAGGGGAGATGGCACAGGTGGGTTCCTGGGGGTCACCATCACCAACAGTCTATCCTGGCCCACTCATGCTGATGCAACAGTCATGAAAGCCCAACAACGTCTCTATTCCTACAGAAGCGAAAGAAATTTGGCATGTCTGCATTGACTCTCACAAACTTCTACAGATGTGCCATAGAGAGCATCCTATCTGGCTGCATCACAGCTTGGTATGGTAACTGCTTGGTCCAAGATCACAAGAAACTGCGATGTGTGGTGAACTCAGCCCAATGCGTCACAAAAGCTTGCCACCCCCACATTGATTCTGTCTGCACCTCCCGCTGCCTCAGGAAGCCAGACAACATTATCAGAGATCCCTCCCACTCAGGCTTTGCCTTCTTCCAGACCGGTCCATCAGGCAGAAGGTACAGAAGTCGGAAGACCCGCACATCCAGACATAGGAACAGCTTCTTCCCCACAGCTACAAGACTCCTCAAAGTCTCCCCCTCGGACTGATCTGTTCCCTGTAAGAGCACTATTCACAACACCCTACGCTGCTTTTGCTCATGTATTTGCTTTGTTTGGCCCCTTGTTCCACACTGTAACCAATCACTGTTTGCTGCTGTACCAGAAAAATGCTTTTCACTGTACTTTGTACATGTGACAATAAATCAAATCAAATCAAATCAAGGTGGCAGCTGATAACAAATATTAAGGGCCAAGGTGAGCGACTTGAAAAATCGGTCTTGTAGACAGAACTTGAGGTGGTTGGGTTGCCCGAGGGTCTGAAGGGCCCGAGTTCAATAAAGTTCATGTCGCAGTTATTTTGGACCTGTGAGCATAAGCCAACACATAGAGGTTCGCCTTCCATGATGTGGGAGGCTTTGAAGGCGGTTGTTAGAGGAGAGATCATTTCTTGCAAGGCACATTCGGAGAGGAGTGAAAGGGTGCAGAGGCAGAGGTTGGTGGGTGCCATCCTGGAAATGGATCACCAATACTCAGCCAGTCAGACACCGGAACTACTGGCAAGTAGAAAGAAATTGGAGTTGGAGTTTGAGCTGTTTTCGATGGACAGAACGGTGTGCCAGCAAGGCCTTGCAAGGGGGGAAGTTTTTGAGCATGAAGGCCAGTTAACAACCTAGGTGATAGGCGTCTTCTCAGGAAATAGTGCAGGTAAAGCACTCTGGTGGCAGGTTTGTTTCTGCCTCAGCCAAGGTTAATGAGGCTTTTGAGGTTTTTTACTTTAACCTTTGCACGTCAGAGTCCCCAAGAGATGCATTGTCATTGTTGGTGTTCTTGAATGGTTTGAATCATTTCTGGTGAATTGTGCAGGGAGCGGAGCCGATCAAGGGAAGTTGCCCTTTCACCTGGCTAGGTCCATTCCATTATCTGGGTGGACCAAGTTCTATTTATACCTCGAGAAGGAACCAAATCTCCCGAGCAGCTTCATTTTCTCCTCTGCACTGGCGAGAGGGTCCGTCACATACAACAACAAATCATCCGCATGCAATGAGACTCTAGTTTGATAGCCTGGATTCGGCTCCATTTTCATTCACTCCGGCTAAATGGACTTTCAGTCCGGGGGTGTGGCTATCTTGAGAATATGGAGACAGTCGAGGCAGTATTTTAAGCTGGGTGCTATGTCATTGTTGGCCCCAATCTGTGAGAATCATTGGTTTTGGGGGTGGGGGGTGTTGAAATATTGTAATGCTTGTTTGAATATAGTTGTGATGGTATATTTGAAAACCTTTCTTAATAAAAATATTTTTTCAAAAGTAAACCGCTATCACCAATTTTTCAAACAGATCAACATTTCATGTACTTGGGTCCTTTTTTTCAAGGTCATATCACCACCTTCATACCCAAAGCTGCCAATGAACTTCTGCCCTAATTATCTAAAAGAAGCTGGAAGGTTTTGTAGAAACCCCACTCCGACATTGTCACTTACATTACTTTTACCTCATTCAGTTTTGAATGATTAAAGTCTGCCATTATTAAGACTCAGCAGTGCTAACCATTAGCTTCCTGCATTTTCATCCAATTTGTCTCCAGATATTTTCTTCTTTTTAATTTCTAAGGTTTGATGATCTGTAATATACTCCATTCTAGCCAAGTGAATTCAACTTTTGATTCTTCCCCCACATCATCTCTAATTTCTATTATTTTGGATTAAAGTTGCCACTTCTTCCATCAAATCCATAGAATCTCTACAGTGCAGAAAGAGGCCATTTGACTCATTGAATCTGTGCCGACCCTCCCAAAGAGCATTCTACTCAGGCCCACACCCCACCCTATCCCCGTCACCCTGCACATCAATAATGGCCAATCCACCTAACCTGCACATCTTTGGACTGTGGGAGGAAACCGGAGTACCTGGAGGAAACGCAGGTGCGGGAAGAACGTGCAAACTCCACACAGAAAGTCACTCAAGATCAGAATTGAACCCGGGTCTCTGGTGCTGTGAGGCAGCAGTGCTAAGCATTGTGCCACCATGCCATCCTTGCCTCTTTATTTCGGCTCTTAATATTTTGCAGTCAGGAAATTCAGCTCCAAGTTATGATCTAAACCAGGGGTGGGCAAACTATGGCCCGCGGGCCGCATGCGGCCCGCCAAAGGTCTTTATGCGGCCCATTCAAATAAATGTGTTTCATGTAAAATTTCTACTTTAAAATATTAATTAATAAAAATTAATTGATTTTTTTTTCTTTAACAACCTTTCATTTTGGCTATTTTAAATGTTAATTATTTTACTTAATATACTATGCGGCCCTTTAAAATTGTGAATTTCTAAATGTGGCCCTTGCACGGAAAAGTTTGCCCACCCCTGATCTAAACTAAGCTGTGTTTCTTTTAAACCAAAACCCATAACAGTTCATGTCCTGAGCTCCTCAATTTAATTTGAAATACTTTGAGGGGGGCACACTTGCACAGTGGTTAGCACTGCTGCCTCACTGCGCCAGGGACCCTGGTTCAATTCCGGCCTCAGGTGACTGTCTTTGTGAAGGTTGTACATTCTCCCCATGTCTGCGTGGGTTTCCTCCGCATGCTCCGGTTTCCTCCCACAGTCAAAAGATGTGCACGTTAGGTGGATTGGCCATGCTAAATTGCCCCTTAAAAAATTTTTTGGAATACTTTGGGTGGGATTCTCCGGCCTCCCAGCTGTATGTTTCTCAGCGGCAGGAGGCAGGACACCATTCGCTATTGGTGGGATTTTCTGGTCCTGCATGAACAGCTGGAGTGCGGCCTTTGTAGATTTCCTGCTGATAGCCTCTTGTTAACAATCTTGTTTTAATCCCTCTTCTGCACTGTTCTTTACAACTTATTTTTTCTCTTTCTTACAGTAGTCCATTTTGCTTTCTTTTCTGTTTCCTTATCTTGATTTTCCCTCCTTATTTCCATTTTAGTTCAAACCCTTCTCCACAGCACAAATTATTCACTCAGTGTGGACATTGACCTAAATCTATTCTGTATAGGTCGCTTCTGGAACTGGCTGCAATACCCCCAGGTGTGATTATTTTTTTTATTATCAATTTAGAGTATCCAATTCATTTTTTCCAATTAAAGGGCAATTTAGCATGGCCAATCCACCTATCCTGCACATCTTTTGGGTTGTGGGGTGAAACCCACGCAAACATGGGGAGAATGTGCAAACTCCACACGGACAGTGACCCAGAGCCGGGATCGAAACTTTGACCTCGGCGCCCAGGTGTGATTATGTTGTACCGCAGTTATTTATGCATCAGTTCACAGGTAAAATGTGAGTTACAGTTTATAAAATAGACCCATTTGCGCTTTGAAACCGAAGTGAATTATTTTGCTTGGTCTTTACTTGAATTAAAATTAGGCTGTTACGTTGTGTTACAGATTTGGAATACCCAGCAAATCAAATTTATACTTATTCTTTATTGCTCTCTTTATTAACATGACTCAATAAATAATTTTTATTACATAGAAACATTGAAACTAGGAGCAGGAGTAGGCCATTTGGCCCTTCGAGCCTGCTTTAAGTGGGTGCAAGGAGGTGGGTGAAAGGTAAAAAATGATTTGCAATCAGAAGTGGAACTGAAACAAGATTCCAAATTTTGCAACAATGAGTTATGCCTTCTCTTGTCTCATTCTGCCTGCTCCTGACTTTGTACAAATTAATCTCCAAGCATTGGAAAACAGTGCCAGCTCGAATGTGTCTCAGAGTCCCTCAGAGCTACAAAGTAATCTAGATCACGACATCAATGCTGAAAACAGAAACACTTTTCCGGCTGATAACCCTTAGGTTTATTGGTATTAAATGGATAAAATAGGCCTAAATGTTTGTTTAGTCGTAAGAATTTCTGTAATGAAGGGTTCAGAATTTTTGTTATAAGTGTACCACAGAGATTGACAGAATGCTGTTGCATATGTTGGACAAATACCAACAATAACAGTTGCCTTTGGCAAGTCAGCCACATTCATAAATCAATGGCAGTGATACGTCTGGTTTAATAAGGAGGATCCTTACTGAATAGCTTGTGCCTAATTTTCTTATGTCATAATGATGAAGCAAACAGAATTTATTCACTTAACCTATCTCAGCGTAGGTCCAGTCATCCAACTGGACCTACGCTGAGATAGGTTAAGTGAATAAATTCAGTTTTACTCGTTGATCATACGGTACACAAATAGTCAGCAACAACATTGATCTGCACAATGTTAATTGTGCATTAATTGTGTTAAACAGTATGCAGGTGGTGGCAATTAACTGGGGTTTCATTTGAACATATATCAGGAGATACGCACTGAAACTACTTTGAATTAGTAGGTTCATGCTTGTAATGTTTAACCCTGCAAATAAATGTAGGCTTAGTAAAGATTCACTCCAGTACACCCTTCATCAATCGGGTACCTAGAACAGAATAAGGAGGGGAAATTGCCATCTATTAGAAAATAGTCAATGAAGGCAAAATCTAGGAAGAAATGTCAAAAATATTCATCTTATGCTGATACCTATCTTCTACCTAAAGGTGGCTGAAATTGTAAAATTGATCACCTTTCATCTGCTCCTTCATAGGTGGAAGGAATGGAGAAGAAGATTGACTTCCTTGTAGATATGCATATTCAGCATATGAATACCCAACAATCTGCATCAACTGAGTACTATTCATTAAGACGAGCAGGGACATCAGTTCAACATAGTCCAAATGAGGACAAGGTGGAGGACAAATACTCTGAGATTAAAAGAGTCATCTCAAACTATCCTGATTCCTGCACCTACATGGCTCCTCAAAGTTGTTATCAAGTCCAAGTTTCTACAGTAGCTCCATTTGGTTTCTTCAGACAGAGCCCAGGAAGTACAACATTTTCAACTTTAGCTGCAGATTTATCAAGATTTCCTCCACCTCCTGCTCCATCATACACTGAAAGGCCAACAGTTCTGCCAATAAGCTCACTGACAGACATTCAAGGTAACATATGCCCCAGCTATCAGGGAGGCAAGCTAGCAAGTCCTTTTTCTGACAAATTAACAGTGAGACATGGAAGAAGCACAAGAGACAGTGATACTCCCATCTCTCTACTTTCAGTCAACCACGAGGAACTGGAACGTTCTCCCAGTGGATTCAGCATCTCCCAGTCAAAGGATGACTTGACTTTTGGCTTTTATGGGGGAGGAAGTTGGCCAAAGTCAAAACTTCATTTAGCCGAGGGAGAAACAGACACTGATACTGATCCTTACACACCATGTGGTTCTGCACCTCTATCATCTACAGGGGAGGCAATTCCTGACAATATATGGCCTACGTCAAATAAACCAATTTAACAAGGTCACTGGTTGACCTATAAATGTACAGTGACTATAAAAGGTTCACATTTATTGCTTCCTGCACACAACACCTAGAGCTTATTGTTACAATGCATTTCACTGGCAATATTGCATGTAATGCATGGACATTGTGCTAGAGAACTGTTAACGTTTTCAATATCCCAAAAGCATTTTTTTCCACAAATTAAAAAAATTGTAAAGATTTGCATGTTGGTGCATGGTTTTGAACAATATTAACAACAAGCCTTATTTCTTCTGTTATTCTACAGTAATTAAGTAATTTAAATCCCTGCAATATACGTGGGTTAGAATCTATGCAGAAAGTTATTAGATACATTTCTTTTGACAATACTTAAGCCTGCAAGTAAATTCTTAAAGAGACAGTGACCCATTCATTAGCCTAAGATTTTGCCATCGCAATGTTTTGCTACACATGTCATCTCATCGAGATATTCATATGTATATATATTGAAAAGTGAATTCAGAAAAATTGAAGTTTAAATTTCAAAAATGAAATTGAATAGTCTGCCAATACGTATATTGCGAAATTGAAGAAAAAGCAGGCTGTGGGATTCTCCGTTGGTGGGACCCACCTACACCTGCGGGCTTCCTGACGTTGTGGGGGTGGCCACAATGGGAAACACCATTGACCGGCTGCGGGAACGGAGAATCCCGCTGCCGGCAGGGATGCGCCGCGCCAGCAAACTGGACTGGCGGGACAGAGAATCCCACCCATGATCTCTGTGACACGCAAAAATACCCAGATACACAGTTTAGTAGCTGCATGAAGGAGACTGATGGAGAATGGGGAAAAACCCGCAAATTGATGGGATTACGGATCTACCTCATACCAGATGTACATTTCACAGTTCATCACTTCCTTCCTTTTATTCTTAAAAATGTTTTCAGAATCTTTTTCTCCAACTCAAGTGCACTTACATATCTTGGTACTTGGTAAATATTGTGTACTGATGTATTATGACATGAAGCATCTTGCAGGGTGATTGGAACAACTGAAGAGTATAACAGTGACCGAAAGCAGGATTCTCACAATTGTTTTTATTTTGTAAAATATTTCTGTTTTGCAGAACAGTGAATCAGTCAGAATCTATAGTTTTCACAAACATATCCAAGGTCTTTAATGCCATATTATTTAAAACCTATTTAAAATATATCAAGAGCGCTAATGCATCAGTGAAAGCTGGCGATTTATCAGCAGAATACAATGTACTCACATTCCAGTTGTTTGCTGTGATAAAATATTTGAGTTACTCAATCATTTGAAGTGAATAATTTTAAAGCCTACAGGAAATAAGGTGTTAAATGCTCAAAGTAATTTTGAATTATCAATAAATTGAGTTAATTGTCTTTAAATTAAGAGGTGTGATCTGCACTGGATGGTTTATGAAACCAGTAATCCAGTAGAGTATCGTTTGTGGTTAAACCAACAATAATGTATTGTGCAAATAGGTTTACTTCATGTTTCATGGCCCCTTTGTCATCATTAAGAGAGTTTCCACCCATGACTTTTTTCTGCAAAATAATTTGTTTTCTTCGTCTTTAGATCCCTGAATCCAGAAACTTTGCACAAATAAAGGTAGCCACCTGAATTTATCATTACAAATTGTTACAGAAATTCTAACAATGTGCACCTGCAAGAAGTAAAAAAGGGTGTCTTTATTTTTACTTGTAACTCCAACAAAATGCCGTCTGCACTGAGTGCTAACCCTTCAAAGTTGTACAATTAGACGAGCCATTGTTCAAATGTAATAGTGAATGTTACAGATCTCCAAAAGCACTATTATGTCTGTAAATTCTGAGAAGGCCATTACATTCGGATAATGATGGCTTCCATTTCTTTTCGAAGGAACTGGATACATGGTCCCATTGTTTGCAGTTTGTGTGCAAGTCTCACATTGGATTTTAAATTATAATTGAGTTTTGAAACAAGAAGCGCCTTTTAAGAGAGTGTAACCCATCTACAAGCCTGAATGCACATGGGCGGAAACTGTAGCATCATTGTACATGATTCAGCAATATATAAATCATCATGTAGTTATTGACCATAAACATGGTGTGCCGCGGATACAATTCATTGAAGGATATTCAAAAACTTTCAAGGCTTTGGGTACCATTCTCTGGCCTGCCCGTGGCCTGATGACCCACCATTGGCCGGTGGTGGGATCGTTCTAGCCCCGCCACTGTCAATGAGATTTCATATTGAATCCATCCCACCGATTGAATCCATCCCATGTTGCCGGGAAACCCGCGGGGGGTTGCACTGCCGGAAGATGCCACCCCTTATTTTGGGAGAGGCTGTGTAGAAAGTATTTCCACGTGTATGTGACAGCATCTTTGAATGATGCGCACGCCAAGGATATCAAAGATTTCCAACATTTCCATTTTACATGTTTTCGTAGTCCAACAAGATCAAAGGGAAATAAAAGGATCTTGTCTCTTTAAGAAAATGAACCAAGGGTGAAAGGGCCTGCCATAACTTTTGTAACACTAACACTTTCTTCTACTCTTTCACTGTGTTTTGTAATAATGGGCCGAATATTCCAATGTTCCTATTTTTTTACACTAAGATGGAGCTCTGATTTCTGGCTCAAACATCTGAACTGAGTATCTTCAGAAATGCAGAACGTACCTGTTCTGAGGGTCCTTCTTTGTCGTGCAGGCTTATCAGGGGACCTAAGCCATGCCCCTTTTCACAGCACTAGCTACTGTATTTCGGTAAGTCTTCATTCACTGGCACACTGAGAAGCTTTAAGACATTTAAATAGTTTTTCACTGGGTTAGTGAATGAATTAAGTAAGTGGGTAGGGTGGTTGGGTGCCAGTTAGGTGGGATGGCAGGGTGGTAGGAAGCTCAGTCAGTAAGGTGGCAGGGTGGGTAGGGTGGTAAGTGAAAGGGTGGTAGGGCGTGTTGAATGCCAGCTAGGTAGTGTGGTAGAGTGGGTAGGGTTATAAGGTTGGGTCAGGTCATATCAGGAAAAGTTGGAGGGTTGCGAGGAGTCAGATGATGAGGGGGGAGTCAGAGGTCGGGGGAATCAGGTCGGGGCAATCTGAGGGTCAGGAATAGTTGGGGGTTAAGGGGTGTTGGAGGGTTGATGGGGTCAGAGGGTCAGGTAGAGGAGTTGGTGGGGGAGGTGGCGGAGTGGAGAATTGAGGGTGTCAGTTACCAAGTTGCTAGACATGTGATTTCTCTCTGTCTAATATTTCCTAGGGTAACTATCCAGGTAAGTAAGTCAGAACCCTCAGAGTTGGAGATGTTTTTGGAGGATCTTGAGAGAACGGAATTGTCCATCGGAAGTTGAAACTTACCAGGCAATTCCCATTGGTTCATTGCGTTAGAACGTCCGAGGAGACCCTTAGCGCATCTTCCAGGGTACGTCTGGGCTCCAAACATGCGGAGACCGGAAGATCCGAGCCAATGTTTGAAACTATTAGAGGTCAATATACTAAAACTGAGGGTAGCTGACAGGTATTTGTGCCTTGCCCAGGAGACATTTTTCTTGATAATTACAAATGGCTTATTCCAGTTTGCTGTTTCAAATTAAAAAGGAAACATGATTTTCATACAAGTGACCTTTCGTGCTGTTTCTATGCTTTCTTAACTGTATTTCTAACCAACAGATTTGAATTGTTCTTGTAATGTATATCTTCAAACAACCAATCTTTTGGGAGATTTAAGGTTGTTTCTTTACAACTGTATTATTTAGGCCTATATTTAAGCTGAGTGTTTCTGTTCTTTCTTTAACAATTGCATCAGTTATAAATAAATGGATGTTAAAAGATCCCCCTGTGTTCTTCTGCTTAAATATCTCAAATCTTTCATCATTAGACTTTAAAAAGACAACAATCAAAACAGTGGTATTATGTGTATGGGTGTCTGCAGAGTTTAAACTGTGGTTTCAAACATTTTGACAATCTGTAGCAAATGTCAGCAATCAGAACCTCGCCAAGCTGATTCATTTTGCCAAAAACAGTTTAAAAGTAGTGATACGCTGCTTCAGGTCACTGAGGTTCTTAAGGGTTAATGTACATAGAACATAGAACAGTACAGCACAGAACAGGCCCTTCGGCCCTCGGTGTTGTGCCGAGCCATGATCACCCTACTCAAACCCACATATCCACCCTATACCCGTAACCCAACAACCCCCCCCCCCCCTTAACCTTACCTTTTAGGACACTACGGGCAATTTAGCATGGCCAATCCACCTAACCCGCACATCTTTGGACTGTGGGAGGAAACCGGAGCACCCGGAAGAAACCCACGCACACACGGGGAGGACGTGCAGACTCCGCACAGACAGTGACCCAGCCGGGAATCGAACCTGGGATCCTGGAGCTGTGAAGCATTTATGCTAACCACCATGCTACCGTGCTGCCCCTCTGTGAAACGGATTAAAAACAGAAAATAGGGAGTGTAAATGTAAATGAATAGTATTTCATGGCATTTAAAGGAAGACATACTTTCAACCGGTAACATTCAGAAATCATTGGTTCTTACATCAGAAAGTGTGGCCATTGGCTCTATTATAAAAGAAGCTGAAGCATGGCCAGATAAAGTTATGCTTTAAGAATGACTGAAAATAGTTGGCAGGATATTTCTTTTCAATCATTATGAAGTAACATTCCCATGCATGCGAGGCATGAAGAGAGCTTGATTTTTGGAGTCAATGGCTCCTTATCCACATTGGCAAGTGTTACAAACATGGGAGACAGGCAAACTGAGCTCTTTTTGTTTTCCAGTCATCTAGCCACAGCAGAGGTGTTTTCATTTATGAAATAGGCTGTGGCAAGTTTCCCCAAACCTTCCAGTTATGAAGCCAATTTTTAAAGTGACCCACAGAAAACTCTCTTTGGGGTTGAATCAGAAGGTGCGGGACTGGTCTTCCTGCTCTTTCTTGGAAGCTCTTCAGAACAAAAAGACTGACTCTTTTTAAAAAAATGGTGGTTAGAAAGAATGTCTGCTCTAATGAGGTAGCACTTCAGAGTTAATGGACCCCTGCAGAACTATAAAAACAAACAATGGCAATCCCTGTTTGAAATTGACTGGACTTTGTAAAAGGCAATGGACCATGAAACTGAATGTAAACAATGCATTTTTTTGGCCTTCTAAATCTTTAGCCCCCTTGTAAGTATGCTCAGAGGCTTGAAAAGATTAAAAGGGTTTAAATTGGCTGTGAGAAAACACTTCAAAGGTTTCCAACGCATTAAAGAGAAGACTTTCACCTTCTTTTGATAGACCATTGATATTGACATGCTGGAAGAGACTTCAAAGGGTCCAACACATAAGAAGGAAGGCTTTAAACTGAAACTTGACATGCAGAAAGACAGTTTCATGATTTTCAAGTCTACAGATGGGATGACATGCCAAATGACCTCAACCCGGGTAAGACCCCCAACCTGAGCCGCAGCCCAATCAACACCAGCCCCCCCCCCCCCCCCCCCCCATCTCCCCAGAAGGAGCCCCGTCAGCACACTGGAGGCAAGTGTAGAAAGGTAATCATCCCCATGCACCTTGCCACCCCCTCACCCCCCATACAGAGTGTAAGACGCCAGATTCCTGCTTGTCAGGATTTGCACCAATTCATGCCAACATGACTCCTGGCTGGGGGAACTGGAACATCCCAGGAGGCCAATGAATCAGGCTTCCTGCCCAATAATAATATTGAAATTAAGTTTAATGAGGTGTTTGCATGTTCCCGTCCACTCTGGATGAGAACTTCGTCTGGGCTGGCGGATGGGTCGGTGGACTTGCAACAGGTTTGACGCCTGGCAAGGATCCCATTTTTGCCCTCACACTCAATACGGAGGACCATTGGGTATCCTGCGTTGGGCTCGCAACCCTGGAGTATCCTCCCCATAGTCCGCTCTACAGCCGATGGCAGGAGTCTTCCGGAGAGCCAGGTTTCGAGGAGGTTTAGACTTGAGGCAGGCTTTGTTGTCAGGCTGAGTCCTGGAATATAACATAAAAAGTTTCTAAAGGCCAGAGGAACTTAGGTCATTTGATGTTGCCCATTGATGAGCCTGTTTCAGGTAAACAATTACGGTATGTTTTGGTGCGATTCAGCAGTCTTAAATTAAAACCTGCTGAACGGCGTGTTTAGCGGGTGTTTATCGCCGCAGGCAGTGCCAGGAAACACCCCACTATTCAACAGTCTTTTATTTGGCCTCAGGGAGATTCTCTCCGCCGAGGCCGCACTTAGAGGGATTTCACAGGAGTAGTTCCTGGCAGATCGGGATGCCATTCTGTGTGGCTGCCCTTATCTTCCCCCCATTTCCAGCCCCCCCACCACCCCTCCACCCCAATTTTTGTGACGCCCTGACTATGCCGACCTTGGGGAGGACCTTGGGAACCCCTCCTCAACCCCCCTCTACCTGGAAAGGCCCCCACGGGCCCAACCCCTGGCAGTGCCAACCTGGGCACCCTGGCACCACCAGCCTGGCACCTTGGCAGTTCTACCTATGAACACCAGTCCCTGACGCTGTGAGGCAGCAGTACTAACCACTGTTCCACTGTGCAACCCACTAGAAGTTTCCCTCTAATGCACGTATTGGGTGGGATTCTCTGTTTCTGAGACTCAGTACTGACACCAATGCAGAATTCATGGACTTTTACAACAGCACAACTAGCACCGCACCAGGACCGATTCTGTTACTGGGGGATAGTACCGGAGCCGCGTGGAATACAATCAATTCCGATGCAAAATGGTGAGGGATTCGCCGGGTCTGTGATTGACATTCGAGAGACTGACAAGCTGCAACCGTACATATACATTACAATCCCTACACAGACTCATCCCAGCCAACAAGATGGCGCTGGAGTACGCCCACACAGCCAATGGGTCGACTGGGGCCAGAGGGCACCCAGGGGGGTGGCCTGGGCGGGACAACTTTACGACCCGAGGCGCTACGTTCACGGTGGGCAGTCAGCAGCATGTGCAGCTACATGGCTGCCTTGCCGGCTGTGGCAATGGTGTTCTGTGTCCGTCCACACTGACCCCACAGCCCACCTCCTGGCCATCCCTGCTACCCCTCCCAGCCCTGGCAGAAGTCCCCCGGCGAGCTGCTCAACTGTCAGCAAACTATAGACTGTTGGACACTTTCCGTACCCACTCTCTCCCCCTCAGCAGCCACTATGTTGGTTTCACGATTTTTAAAAGCACAAGTGAACCACGCCTTTGGGAATTCAGCCCATTGGGGGAGGAGAATTGCAGAGGCCCCGGAGATGGGTCAGGCCTGCTAATGACATGCAAACGGTGTTTACTGTACGTGCGTTCCAGAATGCATTAGCGCCACTGTCGAGATGATGGAGAATCGTAATTTGGCATCAAAGCGGCGCCTGCCCCGACTTTGGCATCGGAACCGATTCTCCGCCCAATCACGTTTCGCGATTTTGCCTTTGGACAATGGAGGTTCCCATCCATTATCTTCCCTTACAAACATTGTACGGTTTGTTCATTATCGCTGGGTGAAAATCCTGGGAGTACCTACACCACACAACTGCAGCGGTTCAAGAAGGCAGCTCGCCAACAGCTTCCCAATGACAATTAGGGATGAGGAAAAATGCTGCCTTGTTAGTGGTGCTCATGACTGAATTAAAAAGAACTGTTCCCCTCTTTTTTAGGCAGTGCAGTAATCACTAAGCTCGGTAACGGCTTCCGCTGCAGCTAAATGAAGCTCTCTGAGCTCTCTGATGAATTTTGTCAGGGGACAGTCTTCAATGATGTGAGTCAGTGTTTGGAGGTGCACCACAGCTGCATTTGTGTTCCCTGCAATTTGCTGCACAAAGACCCTGACAAGGTTCTCGCCCAGAGCAGGCGTGAACATGGCCTTGCAGAAATGGTTAAAGAGTGCCGGATATTGGCGTGACAAGTTGAAGCCAGGTAGATGGGCTGTGGGCTCTGTAATGAAGAAGTGACTTTTAGTGGTAGCATGCTTGTTCCATTCCTGCTGCCACAGGGCCTCCTTGGCATGGTGGTCATAGCAATACAGGCTGGCATGATGGGAGCCTGTAGGTGGATTGCTAAGGTCCTTGTGTAGCGGTAGGCTTGGGTTGATGTAAATCTTCTCCAGGAGCTTTCTTTCATAAGAACATAAGAACATAAGAACTAGGAGCAGGAGTAGGCCATCTGGTCCCTCGAGCCTGCTCCGCCATTCAATGAGATCATGGCTGATCTTTTGTGGACTCAGCTCCACTTTCCGGCCCGAACACCATAACCCTTAATCCCTTTATTCTTCAAAAAACTATCTATCTTTACCTTAAAAACATGTAATGAAGGAGCCTCAACTGCTTCACTGGGCAAGGAATTCCATAGATTCACAACCCTTTGGGTGAAGAAGTTCCTCCTAAACTCAGTCCTAAATCTACTTCCCCTTATTTTGAGGCTACGTCCCCTAGTTCTGCTGTCACCCGCCAGTGGAAACAACCTGCCCGCATCTATCCTATCTATTCCCTTCATAATTTTAAATGTTTCTATAAGATCCCCCCTCATCCTTCTAAATTCCAACGAATACAGTCCCAGTCTACTCAGCCTCTCCTCATAATCCAACCCCTTCAGCTCTGGGATTAACCTAGTGAATCTTATCATTTTTCTATTCTACTTCACTAGGAACAGTTGAAACTGTGGATCGTGGAATAATTGCATCATTATGTGACCTGCCTCCTTATATGTGCTACAGTGGGGCAGCGTGGTAGCACATTGGTTAGCACAGTTGCTTCACAGCTCCACGGTCCCAGGTTTGATTCCCGGCTTGGGTCACTGTCTGTGCGGAGTCTGCACGTTCTCCCCGTGTGTGCGTGGTTTTCCTCCGGGTGCTCCGGTTTCCTCCCACAGTTCAAAGAAGTGCAGATTAGGTGGATTGGCCATGCTAAATTGCCCTTAGTGTTGGACGGTGTTACGGGGATAGGGTGGCAGCATGGGCTTAAGAGGGGTGCTCTTTCCAAGGGCCGGTGCAGACGTGGTGGACTGAATGACCTCCTTCCGCACTGTAAATTCTATGATTCTAAGTGTACAAGTATTTTGTTTTTATAAAATTAGTGTACCTAATTCTTTTTTTTGCCCTAAATAGGGTGCAATTTAGCATGGCCAATTCATCTACTCTGCAAATCTTTTCGGGGGTGAGACCCACACAGACATATGGAGAATGTGCAGACTCCACATGGATAGTGACCTGGGGTGGGTATCGAACCCCGGGCCTCGGCATCATGAGGCAGCAGTGCTAACCACAGCATCGCCGCGCTTGTACAAGCCTTTTATTGATAATTCAAAGATGAATGTAGAAACTCAAACATACTTCAATATGTTTTGAACAGGGCAACGGAATCAATTGAATCTTCCACAATTTGTGACAGTGTGGATGATTCAACGTGCAGAGTGCAAGGCCTCGTCTGGCATTAGCTTAACTAACTGAAATTTAATTGCTTTCATGGCCTCTACCCAGCATTTCAGAGAAAAATGCAGCTCTTTGTGAGTCTTGAATTTGCAGTGAATCAACATGCAGTCTGTTGCTTTGATATAGTTACGAACCATTTCAAGCTATGCTGCTGAGTGCAACAAGCCTCTGGGGTGACTGCCCTTTTGATTGGCATGCATTCAGATCAAAATTGAACTGAAATTGAGAATCTAAGACAGTTAGGCTTCTTTAACTACTGAATGCACTATTATTTCTGTATATCTCAAAAACCAATGTCATCATTTCTGTTCTTTGTTAAAAGAGAAAAATTAAGAATGTATTTTTTCCTGCCTGGGTCTTTTAAGTACTCACAGCTCATTTGAGCTGCTAATCCATGCTTTTATTCACATTAAAGCTGGGTGTCTCCAATACTATCCTTGCCTGTCTCTTCTCGCACACATCATAAATTGCAAGTTATCCAGAATGCCACAGCTTCCATTTCCACCTTTGTGACTGAGCCGTTTTGACAAGTTCCATTGGTTTTAACTCACAGGCAATTCAAAGGTAACATCAATTATTCATATTACCAGATAGCCGATCAGACAATTAGCATTTTAATATTAGAGCATTTAAAATTCAGACACATTTGAAAATTAGCTTTCCATTAAATGAAGTGGTCTATAGAATATGGACGGGATTTTACGAATCCATTCGCTGTAGGCACAAATCCCCTTAAGGTCACTAAATCTGATTTCCATAGATTTTAACAGCTTTACATAGTACCTCCAGCCCCGTGTAATGTTCCCCATTTCCCAATCTGATGGAACCTTTCCAGAATGTAGGGAATTTTGGACAAATATGCATCTATTATCTCTTCAGCTGCTGCTTTTATGGTGCGAGGATGTAGGATCAGGTGCAGATGATTGTTTTAAGTTCCTCCCTCCCTTTACTGCTTGATTTTTAAGTACTCTTGGGATGATTTGGGGTTCTCTACAGTGAAGACAGACACAAAATATCTGTTTAATGCTTGTGCCATTTCATTTCTTCCCAATAATAATTCCCCAGTCTCACCTTCTAAGGGCCCAGCATTCACTTTCGCTATTCTTTTCCTTTTTAAATATTTGTAGAAATGTTTATTCACTGCTTTTATAGTTCGAGCGAGCTTTCTCTCATACTCCCCCTTCATATTTTTTTAGTCATTTGTTGACTTCGAGAATCCATCTAATCTTCTGACCTTCCACTAATCACTGCAGCGTTGTATGTTTTTTTTTCAATTTGATACTATCCTTAACTTCCTTAATTAACTAGGGATGCGGCATTCTTCTCATGGAGTCTCTCTTTCGTAATGGAATATATCTTTGCTGAAAGTTATGAAATATCTCCTTAAATTTCTGTCCCCCGCTTCTCTACTTTTAACCTATTTCACTATAACTGGTGGGAATAAACTGCTTCGTTGTTATTAAAATAAACTTGTGCAATTTCTCCCAGCCTAACATTTCATATGGTTCGTTACAAAATCTCTCACAACATAGGATGCCAGAAGAGGAGTTTTCAAAGTTGGCTGCTCTTGAATTGGGCTTTTCGATTTATCGTTGATGATGATTTCCTTGCTCCATGTTTTGTATTATCTTGTTTCCAACCCCCAACACCACCAATGCAACTGGCTTTAGAGACTTTTGTTCTATTTGCACGTAACTGCCTGATTTCCACTTTCTGTATTCAATTATGTTCTGTGAATTTACAGTATTAGTGATAAATGGATTGGCCATGCTAAGTTGCCCCTTAGTGTCCAAAGACTAGGTGGGGTTCTGGGGATAGGGCAGGTGAGTGTGTCTCGGTATGGTGTTCTTTCAGAGGGTCAGTGCAGACCTGATTGGCCGAATGGCCTCCTCCTGCACTGTAGGAATTCTATGTTCAATTACCTTTAAAATGTTTTATATATAACTTGGTATCACATTTTATAATATTGCAACAGTCAATAGGATAAACATCAGAAAGCTGGGACTCCTGAGAATTATCTAGAATGTACAGCCCAACTCGTCGATGCTTGCCTTTATACTCCAAAAAAAGCCTCCACCCATTCCTACTGCCTCATCTCAGACTTTCAGAATATCGTTCTATTCCTTTCTCTCTCATGTGCTTGTTCAGCTTCTGTTATAAGGCTCTGATGATGTGCTTCTGTGGTGAGGTTGTGCTGTGCAGTGGTTTCATTTCCAGCCTTTCCTTCCGGCAGGGCTTTCAGGTCCTGCCAAAGGCAACCTCCTCCTGCCTCCCCCTCCCTCCCCCCGGCCGGTTCCCTCGTGGAGCAACGTGAATGACTAGTGACTCCGTTGGGACCAGAAGATCCCACCGGCAGCCTAATGGCAAGCCGCTTCCACTGCAGGAAAACAGGCCATAGCGGAATCTGGAAAATCCCTGCCCAGGGCTCCAGCAGGTATCCCTTGTCACTCAGGGACTATCTACTGAGGCTTATGGATGTGTGATGAGCTGAGGTATCTGGGATTCGCAAAGGACATCTCACCAAGCTTCTGTCACCTGACTGATACACTTTTGGGTTGTGGATTGTCAAATCCAAACAAATTGCAAATTATTGCAGGCAATGGGTGGCCACCTGTTCCAACTGCCCTTTGTTCTTCCTCCAAGAGAGTCCAGAAGTCAGAAAGCACCAGATGTGAAGCCATAGACTTTGGTAGACAGCCTGTGTGGAGTTTTCACATTCTCCCAGTGTCTGTGTGGGTTTCCTCCGGGTCCTCTTGTTTCCTCCCACAGTCCAAAGATGTGCAGGCTAGGTAGGGTTATGGGGGTAGTGGGCCTAGGTGAGGTGTTCTTTCATAGGGTCGGTGCAGACTCCTTGGGCGGGATTCTCCCCTACCCGGCGGGGCGGGGGGTCCCGGCGTATTGGAATGGCGTCAACCACTCCGGCATCGGGCCTCCCCAAAGGTGCTTAATTCTCCGCACCTTTAGGGGTCAAACCCTCACATTGAGGGGCTAGGCCCGCGCCAGAGTGGTTTCCGCTCCGCCGGCTGGCGTGAACAGCCTTTGGCGCAACGCCAGCCGGGGCCGAAAGGACTTCGCTGGTCAGTATAGGTCTGCGCATGCGCCGGAGCGTCAGTGGCTGCTGATGTATTCCCGGCGCATGCGCAGGGGAGGGGGTCTCTTCCGCATCCGCCATGGTGAAGACCATGGCGAAGGCGGAAGAAAAAGAGTGCCCCCACGGCACAGGCCCGCCTGCCGATCGGTGGGCCCCGATCGCGGGCCAGGCCACTGTGGGGGCAACACCCGGGGTCAGATCGGCCCGCACCCCCCCCCCCCCCCCAGGATCCCAGCGCCCGCCCGCGCCGCCAATCCCGCCGGTACCAGAGGTGGTTCAATCCACGCCGGCGGGAGAGGATTGTCAGCGGCAGGACTTTGGCCCATCGCGGGCCGGAGAATCGCTGCGGGGGACCCGCCGACCGGCGCGGTGTGATTCCCGCCCCCGCCGATTCTCGGGTGGCGGAGAATTCGGTACACAGCGGGGACGGGATTGACGCTGACCCCAGGCGATTCTCCAACCCGACAGGTGGTCGGAGAATCCCGCCCCTTGTGTCGAATGGCCACCTTCTGCACTGCAGGGATTCTATGGATAGCTGCCCAGTTTGTAAGTTTTCTTTAATGCCTTTTTGTATTATATTGCATTCATCTTCAAAATTAGCTATACCCTCACACCCTGACTATCCAGCAACCCACCCCTCCACTCCATCCTCCAGTTTGGCATCACCTGCAACTTTTTATATTAAGTTATTTGTTCCAATGTTCAAATTGTTAATGTAAATTATGCATTACAATTGTGCCTCGTCACTGATCCCTGACTGAACACTTCCATTTCTCAGCGCCTTTCACTGTCCGCAATGTGCCGTTGAGGGTTGTGAGTCTCTGGAATTCTCTTCCGCAAAAGTCTGCGGAGACAGCACCTTTGAATATTTTTATGGCAGACCTCGATAGATTCTTGATTAACAAAGGGTAAAAGGTCATCGGGGATAGGTAGGAGCATGGGGCTGAGGTTACAATCAGATCATCCATGATCTTAATGAATAGCAGAGGAGGCTGAAGGGGCTGAGTGGCCTATTCCTGCTCCTAATTTATAATTCCATAAAAGAAAGTACTGCATGAAACTTTGAGTGTTCAGCGGCAAGCCCCTTTCAAAATGTTGATGCTTAACTTACTCAGCAAGACTACTAACTTCTTTTTGAGTGAATTATGGCCCATTAACTCCAGACAACTGATAGGAAATGGATCCCATTTCATTCTCTTTAAAAGCTCCACATGTGGAACCATATTGAATGTCATTGAAATCCAAGGGCGCAATTCTCCGCACTCACGACGGTGCGGAGAATAGCGGGGTTCGTAAAGTTTTACGGCCACGCTAGTCTGACGCCCTCCCGCTATTCTCTCCCCCCCCCCCCCCCCCCCACGCCCGACTCCCGATATGAATCGCTGCCGCCGTTTTTTTACGGCCAGCAGCGATTCTCAGCTGGCCGATGGGCCGAGTTCCAAGCCCTTTACGGCTGTTTTTACGAACGGCAAACACACTTGGTCTGGCCGTTCGTAAAAACGGCCGTAAAGTCCCGATTTTTAAAACCATGGCACCGATTGGCACGGCAGTGGGTACCGATCGCGGGCAGTGGGTCCGATACCTGTGCACTCTTTGTCGTTCCGCCGCCCCACTGTATCACTTCGCGGGGCGGCTGAGGGGCATCCCGGCCCGCGCATGCACGGGTTTCACGCAAATGCGCGATGACGTCATCCGCGCATGCGCGGGTTGGAGTCTTCCAATCCGCGCATGCGCGGCTGACGTCATGTGACGCATCAGCCGGCGCAAACTCTGGCAAGCGGGCTTAACGAAATTCGTTAAGCCCGCGATGCCGGAGTTTACGGCAGCGGCATGCTAGCCCCGACCGGGGACCAGAATCGGTTCCCGGTCGGGGAGGGGGAGGCTGGCGTCAAACCCGCCCGGATTTGACGCCAGCCTTACGATTTCTCCCTCTCTGGGAGAATCGCGCCCCTAGTTTATTATTGCGAAGCCTTCACCACCTTATTTGAATAAATAATTTCCACTCATACATGCATCATGATATTTTGTTTGCAGATACTCATGACAGCAGTTCCTTGTTCCTCGATGCCCTTTCCATTGATAATGATGATACCTCATAAAATACTGTTGAATAACTATCATACACTCAATATTAAACTATCATTTTCCATGTTGTGCCTCAGTGCTTCCTTGACTATCACTCCAGTGTGTAGGCATCATTAGCTCGGAGATAGAGCATGCTCTCTTATTAGATATAAAGAAACAGAGACTGTTTGTCTTGTTAGCAAAGTTATTAAGTGATGAATAGCAGGTCTGAAAGCTGCTGTCATCTCATTAATTACATAATTTTAAAACCTATCATTACAGCCAGTGCTTATAAAGTCAAGAGGTACCCTACATCGCAATCTACTCAAGTTAGAAACACGTCTCCAAGGCAGAGTAAGCTCAGTGATAAAGTTCTGTGCATACCACAGTTACTTTGCCTGCTTCATGCATGATCTAATTTCAAATACCTGAACAATGAGCTTGGATTAACCTGCTAAATCAGAACAGGAGTTTTGATTAGTGGGCATCAGTAGTTCAAATTCATTACCGTATGCTTTTACGCAGACTTCATAAAACCCATTTGACGGATTATCTTTAGAGATAGTACTTTTTGATTAGTGTTCTGAAATTGAATCACCTTGAGCAGAAGACAGAGGTAAGTTGCATTCAGGGAGAATGCTGGTTTAACTTTCTTCAACTTAAATTGGATACAGAAAGAAACATTGATATTGTTGATCACAAAACTGATAACACTTCAATGTTTTGCAAACTGTAATTTAAAAGTTTCATTGTAAAATTATCATTCAAATCAACCTCTACTTTTGGATTAACCTGCTTTGAGTGTAATCTAAATTATGATTAAGAAAGGCTACCTCAATGGGGATTGACTTTGTGAAAAAATTGTTTGGCAAGTCTATTTTCATTTTGGGTTGAAAGAAGTGCCTGGAGGCCCCAGCAAATAGGATGATGGAGCAGGAGCAGTGGAGTTAATCAACTGCCTCAATTTTAACTTCTCCCAGTCTGGCGATCAACTTTTAATAGGCTTTTCTGGTGCTGTGTTTTTATATCTTAATGTATATTTTTAAATCTAAACACTAGCCTTTTAAGTTATTAACTCAAAAGCACTTTGAGTCAGCTTCACACAATGATCTCAGTTGCAGAATCGTGATGGGGAGGCACTTCCATTCTCTCTCTATGTGTTTCTGTAATATTGAAATAATGAATTATTATAGAGCCCAGAAGCAATCGAAGACTTTAGTGATTGTCAGACATATGTCTTACGAGTCTCATTATAATAGCCCGTTCACATATTATCCATCGTATTGGCTGCATTGCAAAGGTTTGTCATTTTACTGAGCCTAGTTGAAAGAATTTGCCTACTCTCGACAGCTTTTAATCTGCCTAGCTATTTTATGTCGGTGTAATTGAAGTATTTAGCCCTTTGTTTTCAGAGCTGAGTTCAGTTATACTATTTCTGAAACTTTCATCCAATACAATTGCTACTTTTCAAACACATCCACACTGAAACCTAAAAATGGAAAGGAAAGGTTCAGTTTGTGATCCTTCCAACTGTTGTCTTACGGATATTTTACTTGCCCATGATTTTGCCTCCAGTAAAGGTGGTAATAAACAAAGATCAGTGTTTAACTAGCTACATTTGTCTCAGATTGAAAGAAGTAGATTAATCAGTGACAAAGCGACAGTTGTGCTACTTTTCATTGACTGACCGAGTGTGTAGTGAATTGTAAGAGTAGGTTCCTTTCTGGACATGAGTGAGCAGCACAAAGTTTCTGTGCCACATTTTTCTGAAAAACATATTGCCATGTGCTGATTGGGTTAATGGATATATTCCAACGCCTTGCAGAGACATCAGCTGAGATTTTACCATCCTCTTGATGACAGACAAGATGGTGTGAAGGTTGGCAGAGAGGCACAGGAATGCATCAGAAGAAATGCTTGATGACTTCTTACCATTATGTCCACCTCCAAGGGGGTTATGCCAGTGGTGGAGGGGGCACATGGGGAAATCATCCAGTGATCCAGGGCAGCACGGTAGCATGGTGGTTAGCATAAATGCTTCACACTTCCAGGGTCCCAGGTTCGGTTCCCGGCTGGGTCACTGTCTGTGCGGAGTCTGCACGTCCTCCCCGTGTGTGCGTGGGTTTCCTCCGGGCGCTCCGGTTTCCTCCCACAGTCCAAAGATGTGCGGGTTAGGTGGATTGGCCATGCTAAATTGCCCATAGTGTCCTTAAAAGTACGGGGGGGTTGTTGGGTTACGGGTATAGGGTGGATACGTGGGTTTGAGTAGGGTGATCATTGCTCGGCACAACATCGAGGGCCGAAGGGCCTGTTCTGTGCTGTACTGTTCTATGTTCTATGTTCTATGAAACCCATGGCGGGAGTACTGGGAGGCGCTGGCTGCCCCATTAGTGACCCCTCCACACAACCCACCCCCAGGCGATAACTGGGACATGCCTACCTGTACCGGCACCCCAGACCCCACAGTGGTTAGCACAGTTGCTTCGCAGTGCCAGGGACCCGGGTTCGATTCCCGGCTTGGGTCACTGTATGTGCAGAGTCTGCACGTTCTCCCCGTGTCTACGTGGGTTTCCTCCGGGTGCTCCAGTTTCCTCCCAAAAGTCCCGAAACACGTGCTTGCTAGGTGAATTGGACATTCTGAATAATCTATCAGTGTACCCGAACAGGCACCGGAGTGTGGCGACTAAGGGATTGTCACAGCAACTTCATTGCAGTGTTAATGTAAGCCTACTTGTGACACTAATAAAATTATTACTATTACCTATTGTCGATGGTACCAGGCCATCAATGCATCCTTATCATGCAGGTGCAACTTCAGCAATGGCCACCACTAGCAATAGCATCACTGAGGTAGCTAAAGTTCCGGCCCTCTGTTTGGGCTGCCAGCTCTTGCAAATGCATCCTTATATCCTTATGATGGAAATCCCATTGGGGACCACGTAATTAGTCATCTCCGGGAATATGGTACCAGCTGAAGCGTGCTTGCCTCCCAAGGGTGCCTGTCAGCTGGTTGGTTTAGAGTGCAAATTTCCATGAATTATACAAACCACAACTTTTGCAACAAGGTGCATGTTGCCATTCAGGAAACTAGAGACCGTAGATTGATAGCTGAGGATGATTTCTATAAAGCAATCACTGATCAGGAAAGTACACCTTTTAGGAAAATTAACTGTCTGCGAAATGTGTCGGTGATACTTTAGATATCAGTATTGATCTGAATGACTATCCATCAGTGATACATGACTGCCACTTGAGGTCTGCATGAAGGGAATCGGGTTAGAAAATGCCAGGTTTGCACAAAGTCCTTTGTTTCCTTTATGAAAAAAGCACTGGGGAACTATGGCATGGCTTCAGCTTTTCCAGAATTTTTGCTTTCTTTGGCTTTATTCCCTCCTATGTAGCAATTACCACAACGCAAGACTTCAGGAATCCATTATCATTATGGAAAAACCATTGTGGAGGTTTAATTAACAAACTGTCATTGCTAAGATGCGTAGGAGCTCCTGCATATTTCTGCAGCCAATGGGACTCCAATCGCTAATCTTGTGAAACATATGCTCAGTTAAATGTCCTATCGCACCACATCTTCTGGATAGAACATGTCTGGAACTGCAGTTCATGTTTTATGATCTGTCTCAAAATTCAAATGACGTTCTTTTCTTGTTAAAGGCGAACAGTGAAGAATATAAAATGCAGCAACTCAAAAGAAGTCTGTGTGTGAGACTGTGTGTGGGACTAATTGGACTCATAATATTCATCAGTATGGGTACGTACTCATTTACTTTGTTCCTTTGAGCTAATTAAAAGCTGTGTACAGCAAAGCTCTTTTCGAACCATCTCCTTTTTAACCAGAGAAAAATAAGCGATTAATAGATCTTCCATAGAAATGGACTATTAAAAAAAAATATTAATTAACGGGATCTGGGTGGCACAAAATCTTCACCACTGGGATTTAAGGAGAACTTCACCCACACTAACTTGAAACATCTAGAGCAGATGGAAGACACTCGTATCAAGATCATGTGGTCTCCATGGTAATCCACAATATAATTGGTTCGCGCATGTGCCAGTGTGTCAGCTACCGCTAATGTCACCACCGGCACATGCGCGCAGGGATTCTCTTCCGCCTCCGCCATGGTGGAGGCCGTGGTTGCGGCGGAAGAAAAAGAGTGCCCTCATGGCACTTTCCCGCCCGCCGATCGGTGGGACCCGATCGCGGGCCTGGCCACCGTTGGGGCACCCCCCCAGGATCCCGGGGGCCCGCTCGCGCCGCCAATCCCGCCGCCACCAGAGGTGGTTGAAACCACGGAGGCGGGAGAGGCCTCTCAGCGGCGGGACTTCAGCCCATCGCGGGCTGGAGAATCGCCGCAGGGGGCTCGCCGATCGGCGCGGAGGGAACGCCGATCGGCAGGGTGTGATTCCCGCCCCCCCCCAATTCCCGGGTGGCGGAGAATTTCTGCCACGGCGGGGGCGGGATTTTCGCCGGCCCCGGGCGATTCTCCGACCCTGCGGGGGGTCGGAGAATTTCGCCCAAGATATCATATGGGCGTCATTTATAACTCCTTAAAATTGTAAAGGTGGTGCAATGGCTGCTGAGGGGTTCTGAGGAAGTGAGTGGTCGCTTGAGAACACTGGAGCTGCTGGCCCAGTGCCCGGCAGGGGGTGGGATTCCCCATTTGCATCCTCCCACTGGTTCGGGGCACAAGCCTCGATCCCAAAGGCAGCTGTCCCCGTAGCATCGGTAATGGATCAGCGCCATTTTCTTCACAACCACTGGATTCTCTGCCTCATCGGTAACTCCACTACTGGGGGCGCGAGTGGAGAATTTTGGCCAATAACTTCTTTTCTCTCTCCACAGATGCTACCACACCTGCTGAGCATTTCCAGCATTTTCTTTGGATATTAAGGTCTCCTTTGTGACATCAATCCACAATACAAATATTGCTTAGATTGACAATGTCATTCTTATATAATCAAGTTGACTGGTTTGGAAAAGTAGAAAATCAGATTTTGACATTGATATGAAGATATAATTTTATTTTCTCTTCTGATAACTATTGTCCAGCTTCAAAGGATCTGAGAAAAAATGTTTTGTGGAAAAGAGCCTTACTAACATCTACAGGTGAGTAGGCTGCGATATATTCTTTCGAGTACATGATATTAAATCACAGCATTTTTGTTCCAGTAATGTCACATTTGAATTGCAAACATTCACAAAACCATAATCTTGTTTGCTTTTACATTATGGTTTCAAATTACTCTATGACAAACTTCAAACTGTACTGATGCATGCGTATTATATTGAACTTACGACTTTAGTGAATGCAAGTTACTATGTATGATATTAGCTGTGAAGATGTACTCCTGGAGGCTTCTTAAGTTGAAAAAACAAACTTTATTTCTAAGGCTGCTTCATTTGCTGTGTGGGTTAAGCTAGTCCATTGTACACTTTTGTTTTAACTAGGAAAAGGTCCTCCCCTGAGGGAGATCAATAATAATAATCTTTATTAGTGTCACAAGTAGGCTTACATTAACACGGCAATGTAGTTACTGTGAAAATCCTCTAGTCGCCACACTCCGGCGCCTGTTCGGGTACACTGGGAGAGAATTCAGAATGTTCAATTCACCTAACAGACACATCTTTCGGGACTTGTGGGAGGAAACCGGAGCACCCGGAGGAAACTCACGCAGACACGGGGAGATCGTGCAGACTCCGCACAGACAGTGACCCAAGCGGGAATCAAACCTGCAACCCTGCTGCTGTGAAGCAACAGTGCCTACAACTGTGCTACCGTGATTCCCCGTGCTTGGTGTTGGTTGGTTGTTCAGACCACATGACCCTTACTCAGTAAAGCTGGATTTGAAGTGACAATCACCACATTAGAACACATTTAATGTGTTCATATGTCATTCGACTGGCAATATTTTAATAAAGCACTCAGCCTTTGAAAATAAATCCCTGTTAAATTACCGAGTAGAGGAACATAATGCAAACATGTTAGGTATTCACATACTACCTTTGGCATACAATAAATTCCAGGTTGAACTTACATTGCACATTAATGGTTCACCGCATTGCTTCTAGCATCCTGGGATTACTGGAGGTAAATTTTAAAGGTCAATTTTCCTGAATTTTTGACCAGATCCTGATGTCCACTGCAACTGGATGCAGTAAAACGAGAAACAGGCTTCCGACACAGGAGATGGTCCAACACTGGTTTATTGAACCTGTTGATTGCTGTACATAATCTGCTGTGGGTTGACACTCTATTAACCTAACTGATGACCTCCTACTGGCTTGACCAAACTAGCTCTCTGCCACATGGTGATGATGTTCATTGGCCTGTGCACTGTGACTATCTCCCTAGCCCAGTCCTGTGAGAGAGGGAGAGCCTTAATAACCTGTGGGCTTTATAGTGGTGGTGTCCTGTCTGGTGATTGGTTGTTCTGTGTCGTGTGTGTTCATTGGTTATCCTGTGTGTCAATCAAAGCCTGTCTGCATCTCATGATATACATGAATGGATATTATGACATCTCCCCCTTTTAAAATAAATTTTGGAACGTGGCTGTATATACATGCATAACTACGTACAAGTGGGGAATGAATGAACATATGTACATGGGAAGATGACTGTTGTACAGATACAGAGCAAACTGAACAAAATTTACAAGATTTTAGTCTATAGATTCAGTCTTTGTGATGGGCGACGAATTCTTGTCGATCGCCGCAGAGGTGGAGGGGGGGACGCCGGCACCTGGACAGGCGGGATGGCTGCCATCTCGGTGGCCTTATGGGCAGATGGGATCGCTGCCAGATCGGTGGCCTCGTGGTGCAAGACGCCCGGAGGAGGCATGATGACATGCAGAGAAGTGCGGTCGGGTGATGGGCAGGGATCTTTACACAGCGCCCTCCTGTTGCGCCGTAAAATGGAGCCATCAGCCATTTGGACAATGAAAGAATTTGGGAGCAGCCTGTCTGACGACCACAGCTGGGGTTGACCAACCTCCCTCAGGCAGCTGAACGAGAACAACATCGTCTGGAGCCAGCGCAGGCAGATCGTGGCATGAGCATCATACTTGATCTTTTGCTGCTCCCTGGATCGCTGCACCTTCTGTAGCACCGTGAGGTGGTCAAGGTCTGGAACATGGATGGTTGGAACAGTCATCCTCAGGTTGCGGTTCATTTTTTTATTTATTTTTTTTTTATTTTTTTTTTTTAAATTTAGATTACCCAATTATTTTTTCCAATTAAGGGGCAATTTTTAGCCTGGCCAATCCACCTACTCTGCACATTTTTGGGTTGTGGGGGCGAAACCCACGCAGACACGGGGAGAATGTGCAAACTCCACACGGACAGTGACCCAGAGCCGGGATCGAACCTGGGACCTCAGCGCCGTGAGGCGGTTGTGCTAACCACTAGGCCACCGTGCTGCCCCCAGGTTGCGGTTCATGAGCAACAGCGCCGGAGACAAACCAGTCGACAGAGGGGTTGCCCTGTATGCCAACAGCGCCAGGTTGAAATCCGAGGCTGAATCTGCAGCCTTGCACAGCAACCGCTTGCTAATATGGACCCCTTTCTCGGCCTTCCCGTTTGATTGCGGGTAATGGGGACTGGATGTGATGTGACTAAAGTGCAAGGATCATGCAAAGTCGGACCACTCTTGGCTGTCGAAACATGGACCGACCGTTGTCACTCATTACCGTGAGTGGTATCCCGTGCCTGGCAAAAGTCTCTTTGCAGGCTCTGATGATGGACTTGGACATGAGGTCCGACAGTTTCACCACTTCCGGGTAGCTGGAGAAGTAGTCAATTAGGAGCACATAACCACGCCCATTGGCGCGAAAGAGGTCTATCCCCACCTTGGACCACGGAGAGGTCACGATCTCGTACTGTTACAGCATTCCCTTGGGCTGAGCTGGTTGAAACTTCTGGCATGTTGTGCAGTTGAGGACTGTGTTAGCAATGTCCTGGTTGATGCCAGGCCAGTAAACTGCCAGCCGAGCTCTGCGTCGACATTCCTCGACCCCCAGGTGACCCTCATGGATCTGTCTGAGCACCATGTTTTGCATGCTTTGGGGAATCTCAATTCTATCTAGTTTAAGAAGGATCCCCTCACCAACGGTCAGCTCATCCTTAACGTTAAAGAACTGGGGGCACTTCCCCTTTTGCCAGCCGTGGGAGAGGTGCTTAATCACGCGCTGCAGTAGGGGAATCTTTGGCAGTTTCTTCGCGTATTTGTATAACCCGTTCATCAGTGGCTGGGAGGTTGCTGGCACACAACTGCACCTGTGCTTCAATGTGGCGAATGAAGTTGCCCTGTTCACACGGCGTGGTGACGGATTGGGATAGGGCATCCTAGTTCAAAGTCATATCGGCGGAGACGAAGAAGAATACGCTGCAGCCGAGGTGTCATGTCATTTAAATCCTTTTGGATTATGTGGACTAAACGCCTGTGGTCTGTTTCCACCGTGAACTTTGGCAGGCCATATACGTAGTCATGAAACTTGACTATTCCTGTCAGGAGACCCAAGCACTCCTTTTCGATCTGGGCAGACTCATGAACAACGCACGTTTCTTTGCGATGGAGAGAGTCAACTGTTTGATATTGAGGAGTTGCTCCTGCAGGGAGTCGGACTGGACCCCGAAAACGATCTGATCCCGGATCATGGAATCAGCCGTCGAGTCATAATTACATGACTGCGCTAGGATGCGGAGATGGGTCAAGAAGGACTGAAAAGGTTCATTCTTACCCTGAAGCCTCTGTTGGAAGATGTACCGTTCAAAGCTCTCATTCACCTCAATGTCGCAGTGGTTGTCGAATTTCAGCAGAACCGTCTTGAACTTCTTGTCTTCACCATCGGCAAACATGAGTGAGTTATAGATGTGGATGGCGAGGTCCCCCCGCAGTCGACAGGAACAGTGCGATCTTCCGCGCATCTGATGCTGCCTCGAGGTCGGAGGCCTCGATATACAGGAGGAACATCTTTTTGAAGACTTTCCAGTTGGTGCCAAGGTTGCCGGAGATCTGGAATTGCAGAGGAGGTTGGATCTTTTCCATGCCGCTGGATGGCTGCGTGCTGGTCATTGCAGATTCACTCGAGGTAGGTTTGTTAGAATTAATATCTCCATGGTACCATGATGTGTTATCTGTGTTGGTGTAACATTGACTGCAACTGGATGCAGTAAAACGAGAAACAGGCTTCCGATACAGGAGATGGTCCAACACTGTTTTATTGAACCTGTTGATTGCTGTACATAATCTGCTGTGGGTTGACACTCTATTAACCTAACTGATAACCTCCTACTGGCCTGACCAGACTAGCTCTCTATCACATGGTGATGATGTTCCTTGGCCTGTGCACTGCGACTATCTCCCTAGCCGTGTCCTGTGAGAGAGGGAGAGCCTTAGTGCCCTGTGGGCTTTATAGTGGTGGTGTCCTGTCTGGTGATTGGTTGTTCTGTGTCGTGTGTGTTCATTGGTTATCCTGTGTGTCAATCACTGCCTGTCTGCATCTCATGATATACATGAGTGGATATTATGACAGATCCAGTTTCCAATGCTGAAAGAAATGGAATAACAACAGTCATGTTTCCAGGTTTTTGTGCCATTTGCATACAGCCAGAATTGCCGGGGCTTCCTGGAGAGGTGGGGTGGGAATTAACCTAACTAGCGACTGCAAATGTTTGTGTGTGCCAACTTGTCCTCCAAGAGACAGAGGGAAGAACGTTGTGATTGTGCAGCAGTGTGTTTGTATGATGTGCAGCTATAATTGAAAAAATATATGTGGTGGCAGTGAAAATGGATGAAGCACCCAGTCTCTCTGCTGGATGCCCATCCTTCAATGGTCAACAGTGAGGTGCAACTAACTTCATGCTGACGGATGAGTTGCTTGTCTCTGTGGGCTCCTCTCAGGGTGGTCCAGAAGATGGAAGCAACTCCTCCGCTCCTTTGCCAGTGACCATGGCATCTGATGAGGCCGAGACAATTGAGGAGTGGCCAGCCATGGTGCTGAATGCATTCTCCCAGGCAGCACCTTCACAAGCTCTGCCAGCCGGAGGATGATGGCCAAGGTAATCAGGGTCAACAGGACAGAATAGTCAGTGGGCTACCTCCAATGCTGCTGCCAGTGAGGTGGGACAAAGATCAGCATTCGCAAAGGTAAATGAAGGCACTGTATGCACAGGAGGGGCTTTCACAGGTGAGATAATTTCATTTTATTAGTTTCAGATGTTCGTTTTGTGTGACTAAACACGAGATAAAGGGCGTGATGTGATGGTCTTGTCACGCCCGACTGTTCGTGACTTAGATTAACATTTTTAAGTGAATCATTCAGCTCATTTAAATATGTTTACGCTGGATTCTCCCAAGGCCCAGGAAAAAACAGCCTCGTCTGGGCAGTTTAACACTGTTTACACAAACATGGGCCTGGCATAATGGCAGCTGGGAATGCCTCCCAGGTCACTGAAGGCCCCAGGGTCGTCGGGCTCTGGGCAGCATGGTACCCTGGCATACCCACTCGCACCCCGCCAGGGACACTGGAACTGTCACCTGGGCATCCTGGCAGTGCTAGCCTGGCAGTGCCATGGGCCGGGGTTCACTGATATCGCGGACAAGTATTGACACCGGCGTCAAAACCGGCGCGAGCGATGCCAGGGTCAATGGGCCTAGTAATTTTCCTCTTCCTAGGGGGCTAGAACGGCACCGGAATGCTGTGCGCTACTCCAGCGGCGAAAGTCGGCCCTACACGGCCGGCGCGGGCCCACGCATGGGTGCCATGGCCAGCGCGGGTCCGTGCATGCGCGCTACGGCTGTCTCCGCGCCGGTGCATGCACGTGGTTGCCGTCACCACGCCAGCCCCCGGGCTACATGGCGGAGTCCTACAGGGGCCGGCACGGAGGAACATAGCCCACCCCCCCGGAATGAGCATGTCTGCCGATCGGTAGTCCCTGATCGCGGGCCTGGCCACCACGAAGGCCCCCCCGGAGTCGGATCCCCCCTGCTCCCCCACCAGGACGGCCCCCGCAGCCAGAACTACCGATTGGCAGGCATGCTCATTCTGGGGGGGGGGGGGGCTCTATGTTCCTCCGTGCCCCCTGACCGGCGCGTCGGCGACCGTTCAGGCGCGATTGCCGCTGATTCTCCGGTCGCCGGAGAAACGGCGGCCCGCCGTTGGGGAGACGTGGCAGGATTCTCACCCCCCCCCCCCCCCCCCCCCCGGCGATTCTCCGACCCGGCGAGGGCTCAGAGAATCCCGTCCATGGTGTCTGGGTGGCACTGCCAGGTTGGTTGGGGCCCCCTAAGAGGTAAGTTTGGGGCAGTGGGGGTTTCCGGAGTCTGCAGTGGGGGAGTGAAGGGGGTCGAAAGCTTGGGTGGTATTTAAAAATGGCGCACTAATTCGCGAATACTCTTCCTGCACTGACAAGCTGAGCTGGTCAGTACATGAAATGAGGTAAGGGCGGCCTCAGTGGGACGTTCCCTACCAAGGCCAAAAAGAAACTACAGAGTTCCATTTGATAGCGGGGTCGATCTCGGTTCTGTAGTCACTGAAAAACACCCCGCTATACACGCTCAAAACAGCACTCTTCCTCGCATTAAATCGTGCCCAAAGTCAAGTTGTTTTTTGTGTAGCCCTCAACTAGCGATAAATATTTATTTTGTATCCACAATCTGAGTGTCCTTTAGGTACTTCATACGTACAGAGCACAGTAGTAGTTTACGATAGACGGGAGGGGCTGCAAACTATATTACAGAAGTTGTGAATCAACACTGGGGTCATAGGATTGTCTCATCAAAGGGCAACACGGTGGTGCAGTGGGTTAGACCTGCTGCCTCACTGCTCCGAGGTCCCAGGTTCGATCCCGGCTCTGGGTTACTGTCCGTGTGAAGTTTGCACATTCTCCCCGTGTTTGCGTGGGTTTCACCCTCACAACCCAAATATGTGCAGGGTAGGTGGATTGCCCACGCTAAATTGCCGCTGAATTGAGAAAAAATGAATTGGGTACCCTAAATTTATTTTTAAAAAGGATTACCTCATCAGAAACGTTTAGGAAGGAGGCAACGCCCTTGGCCTGAGTTTCAAGCCTTACGTTGGATACCGAGCTGAACTTGTGGAGAATCAAGGCCTATCTGATGTCCCTGCTTCCCTGAAGGTTGCTCACATCTGCCGTCAAGTCCTTACCCTATGCCTCCCGGGCTCATCATCAGAACCACAACTTAATTCATCCTCTGCAGCCCATGGAGCTGCTTCACTATCCTCATCCTCCAGTGGGTGCCCCCTTTGCCAGAGTCAGGTTTTTCAGAGTGAAGCAGACAATGGGCACGATTCTCCAGAAAAAGTGTGGTACCGAGCGGGAACTGCCGCGAGCTTCCCAGCGCCCAGGCTAGCGAGGCTGGAAACGCTATTCAACATTAATTGATCCACTTAGCGAGGCCCCACCTGCTTCTCGCCATAAATGAAGGCTCGCCAGCTGATTCGGCGGCACCGCACACGCCAGACCCCCACTAACAAGGTCGAGCAGCACTGAAGCATCACTTGCTCAGCCAAACCCCAGCCAGCTCACAACAATGCTGCTCAGGAGGCCAGCCCCCAGATTCAGGGATGCAGTTCTGGGGAGGCTCCTAGATGCAGGTGGAGGCCAGGAGAGATGACCTGTTCCCCTGTGTGTCCCGGAGGGTCAGTCACAGGGCTGCCAGTGCTGCATAGGATAAGATGGTGACGGCTGTGAGCATCGGGAGTTTGACCAGGAGGACTGGCCTCCGGTGCCAAATATAAGTCAACAACCCACACTGGACAGCAGTAGACACCAGTGCCTCCCCCACGAGATCTTTCCACCCCCACGCAAGAATCCACCCCAACTCTCCATGCGCCCCCCCAACTCTCCCTCAATGCCCCCTTCCTTCAGTTACCTCCCCAACCCTTCCATCACACACCTGCCCCCCACCACTGCGAACCACGTGTGTGGCTAATTATGTCCTCTCTGTGTCTCCTCAGGAAAAGCTCTCCCACAATCACCGGGAGAGGGCCCAGCCTGGCGGAGGTGTGCTGGGCATAGGAATCTTCACCTCCTTTGAGGAGTGGGCCCTGGAGGTGACTGGTGTGGCTGAGGCCAGAGTGGTCACCAACGCTGAGGCTGGCGAATGCCGCAGATGTGAGGAACCACCGGGCCCCAGCCAAAGGACCTGACAAACGTGAGTAGTGGTTGCCTTACTGACCGACCCATCCCTCCCACTGACCACATGTTCATTCTCCCGCAAGTCCTCCAGTCAACGGCACCGGCCATCCTGGGTGGCCCCCTCTCCAGCCTCCCATGAGAAACCTCGGAGGAGAGCTCCGAGGGTGCCATCATAATATTCACGGCACAACTGTCATCCCCACCCTCCATCAGCTCAGATACACACACCTCGGTGGGAAATGTTGGTGGTCAGGCTTCTGGGCCAAACTGTTGAGAACCACATTGCTGCTGATGCACATCAGGTGGAGGCAGGAACCCCCAGGGCAAGACAGAAGTCGGAGGTCTGCTGGATCCCAGAACCTAGCTGGGCATTGAGTATAAAAACTGGCAAGCCATGCTACAGTTGTATAGAACCTTGGTAAGGCCGCACTTGGAATATTGCGTACAATTCTGGTCGCCACATGACCAGTAGGATGTGGAGGCTTTGGAGAGGGTGCAGAGGAAGGTTTACCAGGATGTTGCCTGGTCTGGAGAGTGTTAGCTATGCGGAGAGGCTGAATAGACTCAGATTGATTTCATTAAAAAGTCGGAGGTTGAGGGGTGACCTGATAGAGGTCTACAAGATTATGAGGGGCATGGATAGAGTGGATAAACAGGCACTCTTTCCCAGGGTGGAGGGGTCAGCCACTAGGGGGTATAGGTTTAGGGTCCATGGGGCAAAGTTTAGAGGAGATGTGTGAGGCAGGTTTTTACGCAGAGGGAGGTGAGTGATTCACTATCAATTACGACGAGACGAGAGAGTAATCGAGGCTTTATTAAGCAGAGATGTGTAGCCTCCTGCAGCTGCTGCCGAAATGGCTGCAGCTCGGTGAGCACACACATTTATACTCCGCCTACTGGGCGGAGCCAGCAAGCAGGGATCTACCCCTTTACCTGTAGTACAGGGGCCTTACCGTAATACCCTCGTATGCAGTATACACAATACAACAATGGTGACTACCACAGTGAGTGCCTGGAACGCGCTGCCAGGGGAGGTTGTGGAAACAGATACATTAACAGCGTTCAAAAGGCATTTCGACAAATGCGTGGATAGGATGGGTATAGAGGGATACGGCACTAGGAAGTGCTGAGGGTTTTGATCAAGGGTGGTAACTTGACCGGTACAGGCTTGGAGGGCCGAAGGGCCTGTTCCTCTGCGGTATTGTTCTTTGTTCTTTGGGTCCCAGCCTAATGCTGAGCCTGTGGAAGAGGTCGTCCTGGAGCTGATGGAGACGTTAGGGTGCAGCCATGACATTCATAAGGAAATATCAGCGATACTCCAGCAGGTCCATAGCCGCTTGGATGAGTCCCAAAGATTACGGTTGTAGGAGATGTCACCGGCAATGAGTGGCACCAAGGCCAACACTGCTAGGATGGTGACTGCAGTGGAGAGCCTGGTTCACGACGTTGGCACCATTAGTTGAGGTCCCCAAGGCGTTGCGCAGTCCATGACGGCCATAGGTGAGGGTCTCGACAGAATTTCCGCCTCGCTGGGGGATGTGACCCAGTACCCAGTTGACCTTGATGAGGTTCCGTGGGACATGTCCTGCTCTCAGATAGGAATGGCCAAGGTGCTGTGGTGTGCTTGTCCCAGTCGCAGGTGGGCATTGCCGAGGCGCTGCGGAGCTTGTCCCAGTCACAGGTGGGCATGCTGAGGCACTGCAGGACATGGCGCAAGCTCTGAGGAGAAACACCAAGGGTGTCGACAGCATGGTGCAGGTATCGGGGCGCACCAGGGCTGGCAGAGCCAGATGATGCAGGGGCAGCCGGGGCTCGAACCAGCTGCCCCTCTGTCCCAAAGTGAACCACAAGGCCCTATGGGCACCAACCGGGAGGAGAGGGCACTGGGTGCCAACCTGGACCCAACCCATGGAGTGGCGACTGTGGCCACCAGCTCCCCTGAGTTCCACCGCTCTGTTGAGGCCACGTCTCGCAGCCAGCACACAGGATAGGATGGCTGTGCGTGTGCCGCCAACAAGTGAAATGAAATGAAATGAAAATTGCTTATTGTCACGAGTAGGCTTCAATGAAGTTACTGTGAAAAGCCCCTAGTCGCCACATTCCGGCGCCTGTCCGGGCCAGGTCCCTCCGACCCAGAGCCTCCAGAGGACGCCACCAGGGGCATCGATGGCCATAGGACGTGGTAAGCAGCTGGCTGCCTCCACCTCATGTGTAACCTAGGAACACACCGAGACGTAGTAGTAGATCTAGGAAGGCAAAGAACAAAATACAACCAGTATGATGCCTCTGTCACTTTCGTCCGCAATGTGGGCTGACCCCCTGGCGATGATGGAGAAACCTGCTGCCTGAGCATCTTGTTGGGCTTGGTCCATGTCAAAGATGTAGTTTTCCGCCCCGGCATACAGGGCATCCGTGACCTGTCGGATACACCTGTGGGCTGTGGTGCTGAGTTCAGAGCTGTGGTGACCTTGACAGGGACAGAGAGCGGGCATCCTCCTCCTCCACGTGGTGCCAAGTCCGCGAGGACATGGCACTGGTGCCTCACCATGTCCTTTTTGAGGTGGAGCCCCCTGCAGCACGGCTGTCCGTAATCTGTTTGAATGACCAGCGACACCTGTACATCCTGGGCCATTGCGGTACACCCCCTCTGGGTCCCTCACTGGCCTGATGAGCAGCCGTATCCTCAGAGTTTGGGCCGGGATCCAGCACATGGTCCACCGCCTCGAGCATCTGCAGGCACTGCCGCTGCCGCCATCTCTGCCACTAGGCCGCCCGGGCAACCATCAGCCCCAGTAGGGCAGGTTCTGGGTCAAAATCCCTGCCACAGCGTTCAATATCTGTAAGGAATTGGGAGATGGTGCTAGACTGACAAACAGCGGTTGTTCCCATCCCGGGACCATCTAATCCATCACTGATCCCCCCCTCACCCCCTTCACCCCCCCTCCCACATGGAACACTCTGCCCACACACACCCGGCCACAGCGGGCCACACTCACTGAACCCCAGACACTGTGCCCAGGATACATACACATAATGCCACCTGGGCCGGCAGCTGTGCCCCATCCCCTGGCTGTTCGGATGTTGGCTGCTGTGTTTGTGGTGTTGCCTCCCAGTGGCCAGGCACAATGTCCAGGCGTCAAGGTGGGATTGAAATGAAATGAATGAAATGAAATGAAAATGAAATGAATGAAAATGAAAATCGCTTATTGTCACAAGTAGGCTCCAAATGAAGTTACTGTGAAAAGCCCCTAGTCGCCACATTCCGGCGCCTGTTCAGTGAGGCTGCTACAGGAATTGAACCGTGCTGCTGGCCTGCTTTAAAAGCCAGTGATTTGGCCCTGTGCTAAACCAGCCCCAGATTGTGATGCACGGCAATGACCCCCACATGATACACGGCCTGCTCACCCACAGGAATCCACTTGGGTTGTATGAAGTGCTCACTTAACCACGATTGCCAATTCCCCATCAGAAATAGCCTTCAGCCGCACGGGCAGAGACCTCAGCAGTCAATGGGGATTATGGGTGGTTGGTGAGACAGACAAGCAAGGACAAGGGTTGCCCCAGAAACAGGTACACACAATCCAGGGGTTGGCATGGTGGTGCCGCCAGCATCGCCGCGGTTATCGCCTCCCCAGCGCCTACCCCCCACACTCCCATGACGGCCCACCGCTGCAGAGGGTCCCCCATGCCAAGCCGAGGGTCCCCCACCCCCTGCAAGCACTGGGGTGGCAAGCGCAGTGCCCCCGGGTTCTTTGCCGTGAGCAAAGATGGCTACTCACCCTTTCGGCTCCCCACGTATCCCTTCACCAGATTCACATTTTTCAAAATAGGCATTAATCAGCTCCAGCGTGACCACTTGCTGGTGAGGCCGATGCATCATGGGAGCCATTGGATAAGGGGTGGCTCCCATTAATTGTATGGAAATAGAGCTTAAGTGGTGATAATTGGTTTCCAGGGCGAGATCCTGATTTCCTCTGTGGGAGCGGGCCGGTTGCATCGTAAACTGGCGCTTGGCGCGGTTCTCGCTTTCTGCCTATCTCGCTATTCACCGGCTTAGTTTTCCTTGAGCAAGAGTGCAATGAGGCCTGAGAATCGCGTCCAATGACTATAAGCTACACACGTTCTGGAGGGTATTGCAGTATTTCCCCTGATCGGTCCAGGCAGCAACTGGAACCTTGTCTTCAGCAGCCCAATGGGCCTCTCAATCACCATCCTTGTGGAGGCATGACTTCTATTGTACCTCTCCTGCGCTTCTGTCCTTAGGTGTCATAGTGGCACTGTGAGCCAAGGGATAGCGATTGCCACCCAGGAGCCAATCATCTAACTGAGCTGGAGTCACGAACAGCCATGGCTCCAGCAAGTGTCACAGGATCATGGGATCTTTCAGGACACCTTGCACAGATTTGCAGAATCTGTGACATATGATCGCAAACTACCTGCACATTCGTGGGGTGCAACCCTTTTCTCTTCACAAAGTTACCCGGCTGATCTGCTGGTGCCTTGATGGACACATAATTACAGCCAATGGCACCCTGGATGTGAGGGAACCCAAAAATCTCTGCAAGGCCTCTGGCTTTCTCAGCCTGGCTGGTTTTGTCTGTCTGTAAATAAATGAAGTTACTGACCCGTCTGAAGAGAGTGCCAGTGACTGGCTTGATGCAACTGTGGGCAGCAGATTGAGACAATCCTCATAGATCCCCCACTGACTCCTGGAAAGAACTGGTGGTGAAAACGTTGAGGGCTCCTGTCACCTCAGGAGTTAATGTCCACGTGTCCACAATGTCTCTTATTAACTTTCACAGATGCACCATAGAAAGCATCCAATCTGGCTGCATCACAGCCTGGTATGGCAACTGCTCCACCCAAGACTGTAAGAAACTTCAGAGAGTCAATGTGATTTAGCAGTCACCGCACGAGAAAAGATCTTGAGTGAAAACTAAGCAGACGTTTGTGGTGATTTGATACAACTGAGCCATTTCCAAAGGCAATTAATGCTCAACCAGGTTACTGTGGATCTGGAGTCACATGTAGGTCAGGTCAGGCAAGGACAGCTGATCTCTCGCCCCAAAGAACATTAGTGTATCAGATGCTGTTTTTAACAAAAATCCAGTTTTTACACAGTCACCCTTCCTTTTTTTAAAAAAAATTTTAGAGTACCCAATTAATTTTTTCCAATTAAGGGGCAATTTAGCTTGGCCAATCCACCTACTCTGCACATCTTTGGGTTGTGGGGGCGAAACCCACGCAGACACGGGGAGAATGTGCAAACTTCACACAGACAGTGACCCAGAGCCGGGATCGAACCTGGGACCTCAGCGCCGTGAGGCAGCAATGCTAACCCACTGTGCCACCGTGATGCCCCACCCTTCCTGATCCTAATTTTTTAATTCAAATTTACTTAATCACCGAAATTTAAATTCCTCAGTTTGCTATCGTATGCCGAAGCTTTGCATCTCCTGAGCTAAGTAGGGAGGAAATTTGAACACAAAATTGCTTCATACTCGACAAACAACAAATCACTTAACTGCCTTACTGGCAATACACATTTCAAATAATTAAAACACATTGCCATTCATTAACAAGCACAAAATCCACAAGGACTAAATTGCCATTTAATTTATTCCCCCTGTGTTCGTGAAGTTTATTTTCTTTTGCCTAGTACTTTCATGTGGTGCTATCACTGTTCAGTAAAGCCAGGGATAGGCTGAACATTCCCTTGTTCTGGCAGCTGAGATACCCCTTGTGGACCTCTAAGTTTTTGGGCTCACGAGGTCCCTGTCAAAAACAGTCCCGTCTGCACTTGTGCAGGGACAGACTTGGTCATCGGGCCAGGCAGCATGTGAAGCTCTAACTGAATGGGAGAGTGAGGGGGGTGGGGTGAGAAGTGGGACCACCTTGGGCAGAGTTTGACTTTCATGTGCCCCTTTTCTCCATCTTTCCTCTCATGGTCCACTTGCACTTCACTGCTCGGCAAGAACTGGAGAGCATTTTGCTGAACTTCAGTGAGATATTGAGTGGCCAGGATGCAGTTTTCCTCCATCTTATTGAAGTGACAGACAAGATGTGTCCTTTGCAAAATCTCTGGCACTGGGGCCATTTTCAGGTCCTGACCCTGCACAAGCATTTGGAATCTTCTCAAAGATATAATTTCGAAAGCCTTGAAGGGTATTCAGCATTTTAAAGATTGTTATTTACTTTTTAATTATTTTTTGCAGGACGAGATTCCTTGCTTTAAGTTTCTTCTTGTGTTTCATTTTCCTGGGCCACTGTGAAATAGCGTCAAGTGATGACTGTCCAGATTTCCCTCCATTTCCGTGATAAAGTCCATGCATTCCTCTCAGCATCAAGTTGATGAATGTTAAGCATCTGTATGCAAGTTTGAGACCCAAGTTCTAACATAGAAAGAAGCAATTTGTTGTTACAGCTCCTCGAAAGGACAAAGAAAAATTAAACTGGAGAGGTTAGAAAAGTGAAGATGAATGCTCCAGGATGTTTCATATAAATAAAATCTCTGACATTTTGTTACTTGCATATTAAAACTGCAGGCAGCCACAGTAATAAGTGAAAACAAATCCATTACATTGATGTGATATTCAGTACTCTAGCATGAAGGAATGCAGCTTCATTTGAGAAGAAGTCAATGCCAGCAGGGTAAAGGACCTCCTGTGGTTTTTAGCTCAATAGCAGTCTATCAAAATCTGGTCAACTCATTTCCGTTACAAGGTAGAAGAAAATGGATGAAAGTGATGGTCGATTAATCATCTGAAGTCACACATTTATAATTAATACATAATTCAGCCACCAAATCAATCTGCTAAATCAATGTTTGGACATGTGACTATACCTGACAGATTACCTGATCCAGAAGGTCAAAGACAATATAAAATACTTTCTACTTTCTAAAATGATGATTTGCAGTATTCAATGAATTCAGAAAGGGGATCTTGATGAAGCAGTGCTGAGCAAACAGATGGCGCTGTAGGCTGACATGTCTCCGGGTCCTGGTGGATTTAATCCTGGGGTCTTAAAAGAGGTGGCTAATAATGTAGTAGATGCATTGATGTTTATTTCTAAAATTCGCTGGATACTGAAAAGGGTCTTTTAGACTGGAAAGTAGCAAATATAACCGTTCTATTCAAGAATGAGGGGGAGGCATAAAACAGGAAACTATAGGCGTGATTCTCTGGCCTCGTTGCGCTCCCACTCAAGCGAAACAAGGCCGGTGAATAGCGGGAGAGGCAGAAAACGAGAACCGCGCCAGGCGCCAAACACTTTGCGATGCAACTGACCTGCCCCCCACCCCCCGTAGGCGAAATTGGGATCTCGTTGCAGTGTGGCGAGAAACCAATTATCACCATTTGAGCCCTATTTCCATACAATTAATGGAGCCATCCCATATCCAATGGGCTTCCTTGATTCATTTGCGTCCCTAGCAAGTGGTCATGCTGGCACCGATTAGTACTCCTTTTGAAAAACTTGAACCTGGTGGAAGGGCTTCTGTGGGGGGGCTGAGGAGATGAGCAGCCATCTTTGCTCACAGGCAAAGAGCCTAGGGGTACTGGGCGTGCCACCCCAGTGCTCGGCGGGAGGTGTAAGGGACCCTCAGCTGGGGGCGGGGGACCATTCTCAGAGGTAGGCCACCATGGAAGGCTGGGGGTAGATGCCTGGAGGGAAAACCAGGGGGAAACCATACGTGGCACCACCATGCCGACCCCTGGATCGTGTGTACCTGTTCCTGTCCGTCTGCCCCACCGACCACACATACCCTATCGATTCCTGAGGCCTCTGACTGTGCGGCTGAAGGCTATTGCGAATAGGAAATTGGCAATCAATGGTTAGGTGAGCACTTCACACAAGTGGATTCCTGTGGCTGGGCAGGCCATGTAGCATGTGGGACTCATTGCCTTGCATCCCAATCACACCTTGGTGCCTGGACACTGTGCCTGAACACAGCGGGAGTCAACATCTGAACACCTAGGGGATGGGACACAGCTCTGGGGACATGTCAATGGCCGGAGGGTGGGTGAGTGCCACGGGGAGGGGGGTGCCTGGGGAGATGGGCCAAGGATTTGGAGGTCAGCCCGCATTGTGGAAGAACTGGACAGAGGCATCATACTGGTTGTGCACAAGGGTGTTTATTGTGTGTAACAAATTCCCACACTCCCAATGGTGTCACCCCTAGCCCCCAACCCCTCACCCCGACTAACTCCCCACCCCTCCCCCCACCACCACCTACCCTCCTCCCCCAGTTCCCCAAGTGACCCTTGATGTGCTTTGCCTTCCTAGCTCTACTGCTACATCTAGGTGTGTCCCCTGTATGCTCATCAGAGGTGGAGGCAGCCAGCTGCTTACAACATACCCTTTGATGCCCCTGGCAGGGGTCCTCTGGGGCTCTGGGACCAAAGGGTCGCGGCTCACTGGTCAGCAGCACATGCACAGCCGTGCCACCCTGTCCCGCGTGCTGACTGTGATACGCAGCCTCATCAGATGGGTGGAACGCGAGCGAGCTGATGGTCACCATCCCCACTCCATAGGATGGGTCCAGGTTGGCACTTAGTGTCCCCTCCTCCTGGTTGGTGCCCTTAGGGCCCTGGGGTTCACTATGGAATGGAGGATTGGCTGGTTCAAGCCCCAGCTGCCCCGTATCATCTGACTCTGCCAGACCTCATGGTTCCGCTTCGTTCACACCATCATGTTGATGCCATCGGTGATGCTCCTCAGTGATTGAGCCATGCTCTGCAGTGACTCGGTAATACCCACCTGCAACAGGGACAAGCTCCACAGCGCTTCAGCCACTTCCATCTGAGAGTGGGACATGTCCCACAGAACCTCATCAAAGTCAGCCTGGTGCTGGGTCACATCCCCCAGTGAACAAAGAACAAAGAAAAGTACAGCACAGGAACAGTCCCTTCGGCCCTCCAAGCCTGTGCCGACCATGCAGCCCATAAACTAAGGGCGAAATTCTCCGCCCCCCACGACGGGTGGGAGAATAGCGGGAGGGCCTTCCCGACATTTTTGCCACCCTCCCGCTATTCTCCCACCCCCCCGCCGAAGTCCCGACCCGAATCGCTGCCGCCGTTTTTTTACGGCCGGCAGCGATTCTCAGCTGTTAGATGGGCCGAAGTCCCAGCCCTTTCCGCCGTTTTTACGAACGGCAAACACACCTGGTCTTGCCGTTCGTAAAAACGGCGTCACAAACTCGCTTTTTATAACCATGGCACCGATTGGCACGGCCGTACCACGGCCGTGCCAAGGGTGCCATGGGCCCGCGATCGGTGGGCACCGATCGCGGGCAGCGGGCCCGATGCCCGCGCACTACTTGTCCTTCCGCCGCCCCGCAGTATCCATTCGCGGGGAGGCTGAGGGGCAACCCGGCCCGCGCATGCGCGGGTTTCGCGCAAAAACGCGATGACGTCACCCGCGCATGCACGGGTTGGAGTCTTCCAAACTGCGCATGCGCGGCTGACGTCATATGACGCGTCAGCCGGCGCTAACTCCGGCAAGCGGGCTTAACGATTTTCGTTAAGCCCGTCTTGCCCGAGCCTACGGCGTCGGGCTGCTAGCCCCGACCGGGGACCAGAATCGGTCCCCGGTCGGGAAGGGGCGCGATGCCGTAAAACCCGCCCGGGTTTTACGCCAGCTTTACGATTTCTCCCGTTTTGGGAGAATCTCGCCCAAAACATTTGGCCTAGACCCTCAACCATGGCCATCACCAACTGTGCCACGCCTTGAGCACATTAACTCATGCTGCAATGTGTCCACATTAGCACCAGCGCCAACTGGAACGCCCGTGGACCGTGCCGAAAATGGGCAGAGAATGGCCAGGTCCCGGGCCTCGCATGCGCAAGGCTGGATTCCTGCATGGTTGGGCCGACACGTGGCCCACGCCATCAGTAACTCGGCTCATCCAGGGTGGAGCATCGCGGGTGGGCCTGCCGATGACGCGCCAAAGATGTTGAAGCGGCACGCATCACGATGACGGCAGTCTGGTGGGGGCCGGAGCTTGGAGGACTGGCGTCAAACCAGCGCCGGCCCCGATTTTGGCGTGGGACTCCATTCTCCGTTCGATCGCCGCTCATGATTTCGGCATCGGGCTACCGAGAATCCCACCCCTTGTGTCCAATTTGACACCTAACTTTTATTCACATTCTTAGTACGTGCATTTACACTTTAATGGAAGGAGCACAGTTATTGTTGAAATTAATGCTATCTGAACATTTTGATTCTTGGCACAGAGAGAGAAAAGGCTGCTCACTCATTGGTCTTCAAGAGCAGCTTGCATTTATATAGCATCTTTAATGTAATAAAACATGCCCAAGGGCTTCACAAAATTTAACAAAGGGCCACACAAGGGCAGATTAACCAGATACTGAACTGGACTAGCCATATAAATAATGTGACTACAAGAGCAGGTCAGAGGCTTAGAATCCTACCATGTGTAATTCACCTCCTGACTCCTCAAAGCCTGTCCACCATCCACTTGGCAGAAGTATAATAATAATAATAATAATCTTTATTGTCACAAGTAGGCTTACATTAACACTGCAATGAAGTTACTGTGAAAAGCCCCAAGTCGCCACACAGTTCGGGTACACGGAGAGGAATTCAGAATGTCCAAATTACCTAACAGCACGTCTTGCAGGACTTATGGGAGGAAACCGGAGCTCCCGGAGGAAACCCACGCAGACACAGGGAGAATGTGCAGACTCCACACAGACAGTGACCCAAGCTGCAAATCGAACCTGGGAACCTGGTGTTGTGAACCAACAATGTTAACCACTGTGCTACCGTACCAAGTCAGAAGTGTGATGGAATACTCTCCTCAATCCTGGTTGAATACAGCTCCAACACAGTCAAGAAGCTCGGCACCAACCAGAATAAAGCGGCCCTCTTGGTTGGTATGCCAACTGCTAATGCACAGTGGTAGCCGTGTGCACTATCTACAAGGTGCACTGCAGGAACTCACCAAGATTCCTCAGACAGCACCTTCCAAAGTCACGACCACTACCATTTAGAAGGACAAGGGTAGCAGATACAAGGAAAGATCCCCTCCAAGTCATTCACAATCCTGACTTTGAAATATATCACCATTCCTTCACTGTCGCTGGGTCAAAATCCTGGACTTCCCTCCCGAACACCACCTGCACCTATACCACCAAGATTGTAGCAGCTCAAGAAAGCAGCTCACTGCCCAAAGGCAATTAGGGGTGGGCAATAAATACTGGCCTCGCCAGTGACGCATTGCATCTCTTGAATTATTATTTTTTAAATTATCAAAAGTTTGGTCAAAATGGTTGGTTTTAAGGACAGTTAATGCAGGAGAATTAGCCATTCCCACTGAATAGTTTATCTCTTACTGAATCACAGTTCAGCACAAATGAACCATCCTCCACAACTGGCACACTCACAATTCAAAACCAGGGGCCTGTTTCTGACTATATTTTCCCCTTTATTTGTCAGAGGTTGAACCAGGGATATGGCTGATGTAAAATTTTCCAACTGGAGAATAATGAGTACTAAAAGGACAGAATGATAGCAAAATGGGAGGGGGGTCAATAACTTTGTAACTGTGCCTTCTGAAATCAAAGGAAAATCTGAAACTCATTTTCTCCTGCAGCTATTGGTGATATTTGAAGGTGTTTGTTCATTTTCAGAATTACCTGTTGAAGCGTTTGATCCTGCTGGCATTGACCTGACTGAATTAGTCAACAGAATGATAAACAGAACACTTGAAGGTAAAGTTTTTGGTCAAATTATATGCTCAGGAAAAAAAAAAATAACTCAAGACAATTGAATACTGGTGGACAACAGTTTTATTGGTAATTTATGTTAAAATTGAAATAACTTAAGCTTTCTATAAATGTTGTTCTAAGATTAAAGTGTAGTAAACCCGCCATGTATGTTTTACTTTTTTTAATGCACTGGGCCATATCAAGTAGGGAGGAATTGACCAGAAGCTTTGATGTCTTTTAAAGTGTCTTTTTTATTTACAGTGGTCCCTGTGTAGAAAATCATTATTTACAGTGATCCCTCGGTAGTATATCATTCTTTACTGTGATCCCTGGGTAGTATGTCATTATTTACAGTGGTCCCTGGGAAAGAGATCATTATTTACAGTGGTCCCTGGGCAGTAGATCATTATTTACAGTGGTCCCAGGGCAGTAGATCATTTACAGTGTTCCCTGGGCAGTTGATCAATATTTACAGTGGTCTCTATGAAGAATGTCATGATTTACAGTGGTCCCTGGGCAGTAGATCATTATTTACAGTGATCCCTGGGTAGAATATCATTATTCACAGTGAACCGCACCCTGGGTGGTATATCATTATTTACAGTGTTCACTGGCCAGTAAATAATTATTCACAGTGATCCCTGGGTAGAATATCATTATTTACAGTGATCACTGGGTAGAATATCATTATTTACTGTAATTCCTGGGTGGAATATCAGTATTTATAGTGATCCCTGAGTAGTATATCATTATTTACAGTGGTTCCTGTGTAGTATATCATTAGGCACAGTGATCCCTGAGTAGAATATCATTATTTACAGTGATCCCTGTGAAGAATATCAGTATTTATAGTGATGAGGGGGGGTCTTATAGAAACATATTAAATTATGAAGGGACTAGATAGGATAGATGCGGGCAGGTTGTTTCCACTGGCGGGTGAAAGCAGAACTAGGGGACATAGCCTCAAAATAAGGGGAAGTATATTTAGGAATGAGTTTAGGAGGAACTTCTTCACCCAAAGGGTTGTGAATCTATGGAATTCCTTGCCCAGTGAAGCAGTTGAGGCTACTTCATTAAATGTTTTTAAGGTAAAGATAGATAGTTTTTTGAAGAATAAAGGGATTAAGGGTTATGGTGTTCGGGCCGGAAAGTGGAGCTGAGTCCACAAAAGATCAGCCATGATCTCATTGAATGGCGGAGCAGGCTCGAGGGGCCAGATGGCCTACTCCTGCTCCTAGTTCTTATGTTCTTATGAGAGGGAAGAGTCATGATGGTGGCTGATGCTGCCTCCTGATGTTATGATCTCAATTGGACATCTATAGGTATTAGTTAGACTAAACACAAAGAAGGAATTCAAAACAGGTTAAATGTATCCAAAGCACTCTCTAAAAGAAAATGAAATAGAGTCGTGACAGAAATCAGTGCTCTATTGAAAGAACAAATTATCATTTGTGAGCCCAAATGTTAGCCCAGGCCGAATTGGAAATTTGAGGGATTTTCAAACAGGGGAATGGAAAATCGGATGGTATCTAATTTTCCTGTTACTTTGCTCCGACAATTTTCTGCTGGGAAGAGCATAGACAAATCTTCTACAGGCCTTTCAGTAAACCTCACCAGTCCCTTTCCCACCACCAATATCAATGTATCTGGGGGGAATTCCTCTAGCCATATTTTCAATGGAAACCGCTTACTTAAATCGGTCATCCTGAGATTGTCTCATTCCCGAAGGAGCATTGGACCAGCGTCAACATAGCAGTTCTGCCCAAATATCACCCTTGCCAACAAAGCCAGGAACAAAGAAGCAGTTAACATGATGGGAGCAGCCAGTTACTGGACCAGGGCTAGATCTGGATCTGATACGTTGTGTGTGGAAGGGTGGATGGGCAGTGAGGATGAAATACATGGGTAAGATATTGGGAGTCAGAACAGGACAGCAAGGCCAGACACTGAACACGAGTGGTAGCTTTATTATTTTAAAACATTATTGCTTTATATTCGGACTTAGTGCCTTCAGTCAGCAAAGATTTGGAAGAATGAGAGGAAGTTTAATAGAGTTGAGTGTGGGCTTCGATGCTGCAAGATTCCAGAAGGTTGGGGAGGAAAAAAGCTTCAATATTATTAGAAACGAATCTATAAGAATTAAATATACAACAGTTAACATATACAAAATATAAATACTAAAACATCCAAACGATAGGGACTGAACTCCCACCAGAGAAACAAAAAGTTAAGAAATGAAGATGGCGGCTAAACTGACAAAGAAATCTCTGAAAGCAATTGTACGATTATGTGTGGTTGCACAATAAGTTATACGTTTGCACTGACATTTTCCATTCTAAATGCAGGCATTGGAATTCCTAATGAGAAATAATTGATAAAGTATGACAAAAATATAAGAGTCAGATGGGAAGTACAGATGGAAAGTGCACAGATTTAAATTTTTTATATATTATAGATATAGATAGACTTTGACATTTGGAGTTATATATGGAATTATATCTTTACGTGCATGTTCTGCATGAAGACATATTTTAATTTTGCATCTAAAAAATATTCACAGGAAATCAACAATTCTTCTCATTGCTCAGTGTCACTTCCCATAGCTCCTTTGCACTTCATAAGGTGTCAATTCTCATTTATAACAGTAAGTACTCAATCACAGTGATTCATTGAACTTTGTCGCTATTTCCCACTCCTGTGAAAACTGCAGTGACATTCTTATTTCTTTATCTGTAGTTTCCAGCTTCTGGAATATTGATCCCTCTATTTTCCCAATGAAATACTGCTACTGCTTAAACAACAGAACAAATGACTTGACAGGTTAGTGCTTTGTGTGTGAAGAAATATTCCGAGTATACACAATCATATATTAACATAATAGATATTAAATTACGAAACCTCTTAAAGGGAAAGAGGTTAGGAGGAAAACTGAAACGGAATTGTGTTGATTTATGACATTTAATAGTCTGTGGCTCAGGAGGGGATTTAAATTATGTAGATCCCAGACATCATTTTAAAACGTTCAGCTTGCTCATCAGTCATCTGCAAGGTGCAATTAAGGTCCATACATTTCTAGCAAAGTAATGCCTGCAGTCAAGGCACATTAGGGATAATTTCTCTTAGATCAAGGAAAGAAATGAAAGGAGTTTGGTAGTCCAGAACTTGAGTACTGCTGAAAAAAGAGACATTTTTGTCAAAGCTTTTTGTATTGCACTCATCAGGATATTTGCAAGGCATTCCCTTGCATTGGTACTCTTGCGAAAGTCCTGGTGAGTGCAAAACAAAAAGCTTCAACAAAACCATCTAGTTTCTCAGGATACGAGCTTGTTATAGTAAGTATTTACTTCCTTTATGATAACCGATATTTTTGAGGGCTACCTCACAAAGGTAGCCCAAATTCTTCTGCTACAATATGTACTGGGCCAGGATAACCATAATATTGTGGAAGAAGGGGGACGTTTTCAGCCCTCCCTCCAGATATGTCATCATTTTCAGTTGTGTCTGAAGAAGCTGAGAGTAACTACTCATTTATATTAACCCTAATATCTATACACTAACACAGAATAGAAACTTTTGCCCCATCTAAATTTCTCAATTATCATTACCGCTATTAAATGTCAGCGTTATATTATTTGCTCAATGGAGTACAATACAACTCTAGTCCCCATATGATTTAAGTCTCTCATTGGTAAATAAAGGACTTGATTTAATCTATGAGTTCACTTAAAGAATAATGTGCAACATTGCAAATGTAGGAACGTCTTCCTCCGTATCCTTCAGGTAACATGCTTTAAGAGGGCACTGACGAGCATGAAACTCCATTGGATGCATGTTTGGCCGCATGCTGCAGTGGTTTTCATTTGCCTTCTGCAGTTTGGCTGAACAGGAAACTCTCCCACTCTTACCACCTGCCATCTAGTCCAGTGGAAAGATTTATAGGCCAAAAATTAACCTGTTTGGCCAAATTGCGAACGCAGCTTCTGTGACCATCAGGTCCTGGGGCTGCATTTTCTAATTGTGAGACTATGTCCACACACCGCCGTGAGAACAGTGGCATTTTACGCCCGAAGATTCGGCGCAAAACGGCAACTGATCATCCGTGTAGCTGGAGGCTGGCATGCCAGCAGCGTACAGCACTCGACTCTAGCTGCCTACACAGCCCGGAGAATTGCCGGGTCAGTGGCTGTGCATGCACACGGCGGTGGCCTGCAGCGGCCGCGTCGTGCAGCATGGCACTGGCTGCTCGCAGACCCAGCCTGCGAACTAGTGCCTCTCCTTTGGCCAGCTCGCGAGCCCCGGACCACCCCCCCCAACAGTGCTCCCAGCCCCTAATAAAGTCGCCCCCCGCCCGAGTTTTGGCCCTCCTCCGACTGTGGCGGAGCTAGACTGAGTCCGCAGCTGCCACGCCGAGTTCCCCACAGGTGAGAACATGAGAGACCCGGGAACTTGGACAGTCGGGGGCAGAGTCGAGGGGGTGGGCCTCAGTCAATGTCCTGAGGCCGTCGGTACGGTGCGCGCCGTACTCTCCAAGTATGCCGCTTTGGAGTGCGCGGAGCATCGTGAAAGCGGCGCCGCACTATATTTGGTCATAAACGGGGATTCTCTGGCCAATCGCCGAACGCAATTTCAGCGTCAGCGACCGGAGAATCCCGCTCCTGATGTGGGGAATGAACCCGAAACTCCAGGCGCAGAGATAAGAGCGCTGCTGCTGTGCCGCAAGACCTCTCCAGAGTCACAGATACGTCAAAACAAATGTGTCTACAGGTACTATATTCCCAGGACGCTGTTTTGCATATTTACATCAAAATACATTATTCAGCTTCTAGTTCTTATTCTCCACAACTTTTTATTGTGTAATAGTTCATTGGTTGGATGGTAAGGAAGAACGGATCAATTATCATGACATAAACAATGCTGATGTTTTTTATGTTGTGTTTTTACAGATTTCACTGCTGTTGTAGTGGACTTTGTGGGCAATACCACCAGTTTCTTCAAGGAGATTTTTAAATCCAGTTCCATTCTCTATGGTATGCTATTTTTATTAATTATTGATGTTTTGAAAATATTAAACTGCAGTTAAGATTACTACTTATACATTACTTTGCATACTACCTGGACATGGGGAAGGTGTCAGCCGTATTGAAAATGGGGGAATCAGTCAGCGTTTGTGAGCAATAGAGAGAGAGTTAGTGATCCTGGACATGGGAGAGAGTTAGTGATCCTGGACATGGGAGAGAGTTAGTGATCCTGGACATGGGAGAGAGTTAGTGATCCTGGACACGGGAGAGAGTTAGTGATCCTGGACACGGGAGAGAGTTAGTGATCCTGGACACGGGAGAGAGTTAGTGATCCTGTACATGGGAGAGACTACGCGATCCTGGACATGGGAGAGAGTTAGTGATCCTGGACACGGGAGAGAGTTCGTGATCCTGGACACGGGAGAGAGTTCGTGATCCTGGACATGGGAGAGAGTTAGTGACCCTGGACATGGGAGAGAGTTAGTGATCCTGGACATGGGAGAGAGTTAGTAACCCTGGGCATGGGAGAGAGTTAGTGACCCTGGACATGGGAGAGAGTTAGTGATCCTGGACACGGGAGACAGTTAGTGATCCTGGACACGGGAGAGAGTTAGTGATCCTGGACACGGGAGAGAGTTAGTGATCCTGGACATGGGAGAGAGTTAGTGATCCTGGACATGGGAGAGAGTTAGTGACCCTGGACATGGGAGAGAGTTAGTGACCCTGGACATGGGAGAGAGTTAGTGATCCTGGACATGGGAGACAGTTAGTGATCCTGGACACGGGAGAGAGTTAGTGATCCTGGACACGGGAGAGAGTTAGTGATCCTGGACATGGGAGAGAGTTAGTGATCCTGGACACGGGAGAGAGTTAGTGATCCTGGACATGGGAGAGAGTTAGTGATCCTGGACATCGGGAGAGAGTTAGTGATCCTGGACACGGGAGAGAGTTAGTGATCCTGGACACGGGAGAGAGTTAGTGATCCTGGACACGGGAGAGAGTTAGTGATCCTGGACACGGGAGAGAGTTAGTGATCCTGGACATGGGAGAGAGTTAGTGATCCTGGACAGGGGGGAGAGTTAGTGATCCTGGACATGGGAGAGAGTTAGTGATCCTGGACATGGGAGAGAGTTAGTATCCTGGACACGGGAGAGAGTTAGTGATCCTGGACAAGGGAGAGAGTTAGTGATCCTGGACAGGGAGAGAGTTAGTGATCTCTGGACATGGGAGAGAGTTAGTGATCCTGGACATGGGAGAGAGTTAGTGATCCTGGGACAGGGAGGAGAGTTAGTGATCCTGGACAGGGAGAGAGTTAGTGATCCCTGGACATGGGAGGAGTTAGTGATCCTGGAATGGGAGAGAGTTAGTGATCCCTGGACATGGGAGATAGTTAGTGATCCTGGACATGGGAGAGAGTTAGTGATCCTGGACACGGGAGAGAGTTAGTGATCCTGGATATGGGAGATAGTTAGTGATCCTGGACATGGGAGAGAGTTAGTGCTCCTGGACAGGGGAGAGAGTTAGTGACCTGGACATGGGAGCGAGTTAGTGATCCTGGACATGGGAGAGAGTTAGTGATCCTGGACACGGGAGAGAGTTAGTGATCCTGGACATGGGAGAGAGTTAGTGATCCTGGACACGGGAGAGAGTTAGTGATCCTGGACACTGGGAGAGAGTTAGTGATCCTGGACACGGGAGAGAGTTAGTGATCCTGGACATGGGAGAGAGTTAGTGATCCTGGACATGGGAGAGAGTTAGTGATCCTGGACATGGGAGAGAGTTAGTGATCCTGGACATGGGAGAGAGTTAGTGATCCTGGACACGGGAGAGAGTTAGTGATCCTGGACACGGGAGAGAGTTAGTGATCCTGGACACGGGAGAGAGTTAGTGATCCTGGACACGGGAGAGAGTTAGTGATCCTGGACACGGGAGAGAGTTAGTGATCCTGGACACGGGAGAGGAGTTAGTGATCCTGGACATGGGAGAGAGTTAGTGATCCTGGACATGGGAGAGAGTTAGTGATCCTGGACACGGGAGAGAGTTAGTGATCCTGGACATGGGAGAGAGTTAGTGATCCTGGACATGGGAGAGAGTTAGTGATCCTGGACATGGGAGAGAGTTAGTGATCCTGGACACTGGGAGAGAGTTAGTGATCCTGGACACTGGGAGAGAGTTAGTGATCCTGGACATGGGAGAGAGTTAGTGATCCTGGACATGGGAGAGAGTTAGTGATCCTGGACATGGGAGAGAGTTAGTGATCCTGGACACGGGAGAGAGTTAGTGATCCTGGACATGGGAGAGAGTTAGTGATCCTGGACACGGGAGAGAGTTAGTGATCCTGGACATGGGAGAGAGTTAGTGATCCTGGACACGGGAGAGAGTTAGTGATCCTGGACATGGGAGAGAGTTAGTGATCCTGGACATGGGAGAGAGTTAGTGATCCTGGACATGGGAGAGAGTTAGTGATCCTGGACACGGGAGAGAGTTAGTGATCCTGGACATGGGAGAGAGTTAGTGATCCTGGACATGGGAGAGAGTTAGTGATCCTGGACATGGGAGAGAGTTAGTGATCCTGGACACTGGGAGAGAGTTAGTGATCCTGGACATGGGAGAGAGTTAGTGATCCTGGACATGGGAGAGAGTTAGTGATCCTGGACACGGGAGACAGTTAGTGATCCTGGACATGGGAGAGAGTTAGTGATCCTGGACACGGGAGAGAGTTAGTGATCCTGGACACGGGGGAGAGTTAGTGATCCTGGACAGGGGAGAGAGTTAGTGATCCTGGACACGGGAGAGAGTTAGTGATCCTGGACATGGGAGAGAGTTAGTGATCCTGGACACGGGAGAGAGTTAGTGATCCTGGACAAGGGAGAGAGTTAGTGATCCTGGACACGGGAGAGAGTTAGTGATCCTGGACATGGGAGAGAGTTAGTGACCCTGGACATGGGAGACAGTTAGTGATCCTGGACATGGGAGAGAGTTAGTGATCCTGGACACGGGAGAGAGTTAGTGATCCTGGTTATGGGAGAGAGTTAGTGATCCTGGTTATGGGAGTGAGTTAGTGATCCTGGACATGGGAGAGAGTTAGTGATCCTGGACATGGGAGAGAGTTAGTGACCCTGGACACGGGAGAGAGTTAGTGATCCTGGACACGGGAGAGAGTTAGTGATCCTGGACATGGGAGAGAGTTAGTGATCCTGGACACGGGAGAGAGTTAGTGATCCTGGACACGGGAGAGAGTTAGTGATCCTGGACACGGAGAGAGTTAGTGATCCTGGACACGGGAGAGAGTTAGTGATCCTGGACATGGGAGAGAGTTAGTGATCCTGGACATGGGAGAGAGTTAGTGATCCTGGACATGGGAGAGAGTTAGTGATCCTGGACATGGGAGAGCAGTTAGTGATCCTGGACATGGGAGAGAGTTAGTGATCCTGGACACTGGGAGGGAGTTAGTGATCCTGGACACGGGAGAGAGTTAGTGATCCTGGACATGGGAGAGAGTTAGTGATCCTGGACACGGGAGAGAGTTAGTGATCCTGGACACGGGAGAGAGTTAGTGATCCTGGACACTGGGAGAGAGTTATTGACCCTGGACATGGGAGAGAGTTAGTGATCCTGGACATTGGAGAGAGTTAGTGAGCCTGGTACACGGGAGAGAGTTAGTGATCCTGGACATGGGAGAGAGTTAAGTGATCCTGGACATGGGAGAGAGTTAGTGATCCTGGACACGGGGAGAGGAGTTAGTGATCCTGGACATGGGAGAGAGTTTAGTGATCCTGACACGGGAGAGAGTTAGTGATCCTGGACACGGAGAGAGTTAGTGATCCTGGACACGGGAGAGAGTTAGTGATCCTGGACACGGGAGAGAAGTTAGTGATCCTGGACACGGGAGAGAGTAGTGACCTGGACATGGGAGCGGAGTTAGTGATCTGGACACGGGAGAGAGTTAGTGATCCTGGAACAGGGGAGAGAGTTAGTGATTCTGGACATGGGAGAGAGTTAGTGACCCTGGACACGGGAGAGAGTTAGTGATCCTGACACGGGAGAGAGTTAGTGATCCTGGACACGGGAGAGAGTTAGTGATCCTGGACATGGGAGAGAGTTAGTGATCCTGGACACGGGAGAGAGTTAGTGATCCTGGACACGGGAGAGAGTTAGTGATCCTGGACACGGGAGAGAGTTAGTGATCCTGGACACGGGAGAGAGTTAGTGATCCTGGACACGGGAGAGAGTTAGTGATCCTGGACATGGGAGAGAGTTAGTGATCCTGGACATGGGAGAGAGTTAGTGATCCTGGACATGGGAGAGAGTTAGTGATCCTGGACACGGGAGAGAGTTAGTGATCCTGGACACGGGAGAGAGTTAGTGATCCTGGACACGGGAGAGAGTTAGTGATCCTGGACATGGGAGAGAGTTAGTGATCCTGGACACGGGAGAGAGTTAGTGATCCTGGACACGGGAGAGAGTTAGTGATCCTGGACATGGGAGAGAGTTAGTGATCCTGGACATGGGAGAGAGTTAGTGATCCTGGACATGGGAGAGAGTTAGTGATCCTGGACACTGGGAGAGAGTTAGTGATCCTGGACACGGGAGAGAGTTAGTGATCCTGGACACGGGAGAGAGTTAGTGATCCTGGACACGGGAGAGAGTTAGTGATCCTGGACATGGGAGAGAGTTAGTGATCCTGGACATGGGAGAGAGTTAGTGATCCTGGACACGGGAGAGAGTTAGTGATCCTGGACACGGGAGAGAGTTAGTGATCCTGGACACGGGAGAGAGTTAGTGATCCTGGACATGGGAGAGAGTTAGTGATCCTGGACATGGGAGAGAGTTAGTGATCCTGGACACGGGAGAGAGTTAGTGATCCTGGACACGGGAGAGAGTTAGTGATCCTGGACATGGGAGAGAGTTAGTGATCCTGGACATGGGAGAGAGTTAGTGATCCTGGACATGGGAGAGAGTTAGTGATCCTGGACATGGGAGAGAGTTAGTGATCCTGGACATGGGAGAGAGTTAGTGATCCCTGGACACTGGGAGAGAGTTAGTGATCCTGGACATGGGAGAGAGTTAGTGATCCTGGACACGGGAGAGAGTTAGTGATCCTGGACATGGGAGAGAGTTAGTGATCCTGGACATGGGAGAGAGTTAGTGATCCTGGACACGGGAGAGAGTTAGTGATCCTGGACACGGGAGAGAGTTAGTGATCCTGGACACGGGAGAGAGTTAGTGATCCTGGACATGGGAGAGAGTTAGTGATCCTGGACACGGGAGAGAGTTAGTGATCCTGGACATGGGAGAGAGTTAGTGATCCTGGACACGGGAGAGAGTTAGTGATCCTGGACATGGGAGAGAGTTAGTGATCCTGGACACGGGAGAGAGTTAGTGATCCTGGACATGGGAGAGAGTTAGTGATCCTGGACACAGGGAGAGAGTTAGTGATCCTGGACACGGGAGAGAGTTAGTGATCCTGGACACGGGAGAGAGTTAGTGATCCTGGACATGGGAGAGAGTTAGTGATCCTGGACACGGGAGAGAGTTAGTGATCCTGGACACGGGAGAGAGTTAGTGATCCTGGACACGGGAGAGAGTTAGTGATCCTGGACATGGGAGACAGTTAGTGATCCTGGACATGGGAGAGAGTTAGTGATCCTGGACATGGGAGAGAGTTAGTGATCCTGGACACGGGAGAGAGTTAGTGATCCTGGACATGGGAGAGAGTTAGTGACCCTGGACACGGGAGAGAGTTAGTGATCCTGGACACGGGAGAGAGTTAGTGACCCTGGACATGGGAGAGAGTTAGTGATCCTGGACATTGGAGAGAGTTAGTGATCCTGGACACTGGGAGAGAGTTAGTGACCCTGGACATGGGAGAGAGTTAGTGATCCTGGACATGGGAGAGAGTTAGTGATCCTGGACATGGGAGAGAGTTAATGATCCTGGACATGGGAGAGAGTTAGTGATCCTGGACACGGGAGAGAGTTAGTGACCCTGGACACGGGAGAGAGTTAGTGATCCTGGACACGGGAGAGAGTTAGTGATCCTGGACACGGGAGAGAGTTAGTGATCCTGGACACGGGAGAGAGTTAGTGATCCTGGACACGGGAGATAGTTAGTGATCCTGGACACGGGAGAGAGTTAGTGATCCTGGACATGGGAGAGAGTTAGTGATTCTGGACATGGGAGAGAGTTAGTGACCCTGGACACGGGAGAGAGTTAGTGACCCTGGACACGGGAGAGAGTTAGTGATCCTGGACACGGGAGAGAGTTAGTGATCCTGGACATGGGAAAGAGTTAGTGATCCTGGACATGGGAGAGAGTTAGTGATCCTGGACATGGGAGAGAGTTAGTGACCCTGGACATGGGAGAGAGTTAGTGACCCTGGACACGGGAGAGAGTTAGTGATCCTGGACACGGGAGAGAGTTAGTGATCCTGGACATGGGAGAGAGTTAGTGATCCTGGAAATGGGAGAGAGTTAGTGACACTGGACATGGGAGACAGTTAGTGATCCTGGACACGGGAGAGAGTTAGTGATCCTGGACACGGGAGAGAGTTAGTGATCCTGGACACGGGAGAGAGTTACTGACCCTGGACATGGGAGAGAGTTAGTGATCCTGGACACGGGAGAGAGTTAGTGCCCCTGGACACGGGAGAGAGTTAGTGATCCTGGACATGGGAGAGAGTTAGGGATCCTGGACATGGGAGAGAGTTAGTGATCCTGGACATGGGAGAGAGTTAGTGATCCTGGACACGGGAGACAGTTAGTGATCCTGGACATGGGAGAGAGTTAGTGATCCTGGACGCGGGAGAGAGTTAGTGATCCTGGACACGGGGGAGAGTTAGTGATCCTGGACACGGGAGAGAGTTAGTGATCCTGGACACGGGAGACAGTTAGTGATCCTGGACACGAGAGAGAGTTAGTGATCCTGGACACGGGAGGGAGTTAGTGATCCTGGACATGGGAGACTGTTAGTGACCCTGGACATGGGAGAGAGTTAGTGATCCTGGACATGGGAGACAGTTAGTGATCCTGGACATGGGAGAGAGTTAGTGATCCTGGACATGGGAGGGAGTTAGTGATCCTGGACACGGGAGAGAGTTAGTGATCCTGGACATGGGAGAGAGTTAGTGACCCTGGACACGGGAGAGAGTTAGTGATCCTGGACACGGGAGAGAGTTAGTGATCCTGGACATGGGAGAGAGTTAGTGATCCTGGACATGGGAGAGAGTTAGTGATCCTGGACACTGGGAGAGAGTTAGTGATCCTGGACATGGGAGAGAGTTAGTGATCCTGGACACGGGAGAGAGTTAGTGATCCTGGACACGGGAGAGAGTTAGTGATCCTGGACACGAGAGAGAGTTAGTGATCCTGGACATGGGAGAGAGTTAGTGATCCTGGACATGGGAGAGAGTTAGTGATCCTGGACATGGGAGAGAGTTAGTGATCCTGGACACGGGAGAGAGTTAGTGATCCTGGACACGGGAGAGAGTTAGTGATCCTGGACACGGGAGAGAGTTAGTGATCCTGGACACGGGAGAGAGTTAGTGATCCTGGACACGGGAGAGAGTTAGTGATCCTGGACACGGGAGATAGTTAGTGATCCTGGACACGGGAGAGAGTTAGTGATCCTGGACATGGGAGAGAGTTAGTGATCCTGGACATGGGAGAGAGTTAGTGATCCTGGACACGGGAGAGAGTTAGTGATCCTGGACATGGGAGAGAGTTAGTGATCCTGGACACTGGGAGAGAGTTAGTGATCCTGGACACGGGAGAGAGTTAGTGATCCTGGACATGGGAGAGAGTTAGTGATCCTGGACATGGGAGAGAGTTAGTGATCCTGGACATGGGAGAGAGTTAGTGATCCTGGACACGGGAGAGAGTTAGTGATCCTGGACACGGAGAGAGTTAGTGATCCTGGACATGGGAGAGAGTTAGTGATCCTGGACATGGGAGAGAGTTAGTGATCCTGGACATGGGAGAGGAGTTAGTGATCCTGGACATGGGAGAGAGTTAGTGATCCTGGACACGGGAGAGAGTTAGTGATCCTGGACACGGGAGAGAGTTAGTGATCCTGGACATGGGAGAGAGTTAGTGATCCTGGACATGGGAGAGAGTTAGTGATCCTGGACATGGGAGGGAGTTAGTGATCCTGGACACGGGAGAGAGTTAGTGATCCTGGACATGGGAGAGAGTTAGTGATCCTGGACACGGGAGAGAGTTAGTGATCCTGGACACGGGAGAGAGTTAGTGATCCTGGACATGGGAGAGAGTTAGTGATCCTGGACATGGGAGAGAGTTAGTGATCCTGGACACTGGGAGAGAGTTAGTGATCCTGGACATGGGAGAGAGTTAGTGATCCTGGACACGGGAGAGAGTTAGTGATCCTGGACACGGGAGAGAGTTAGTGATCCTGGACACGGGAGAGAGTTAGTGATCCTGGACATGGGAGAGAGTTAGTGATCCTGGACACGGGAGAGAGTTAGTGATCCTGGACACGGGAGAGAGTTAGTGATCCTGGACATGGGAGAGAGTTAGTGATCCTGGACATGGGAGAGAGTTAGTGATCCTGGACATGGGAGAGAGTTAGTGATCCTGGACACGGGAGAGAGTTAGTGATCCTGGACATGGGAGAGAGTTAGTGATCCTGGACACGGGAGAGAGTTAGTGATCCTGGACATGGGAGAGAGTTAGTGATCCTGGACACGGGAGAGAGTTAGTGATCCTGGACACGGGAGACAGTTAGTGATCCTGGACACGGGAGAGAGTTAGTGATCCTGGACACGGGAGAGAGTTAGTGATCCTGGACATGGGAGAGAGTTAGTGATCCTGGACATGGGAGAGAGTTAGTGATCCTGGACATGGGAGAGAGTTAGTGATCCTGGACATGGGAGAGAGTTAGTGATCCTGGACATGGGAGAGAGTTAGTGATCCTGGACACGGGAGAGAGTTAGTGATCCTGGACACGGGAGAGAGTTAGTGATCCTGGACACGGGAGAGAGTTAGTGATCCTGGACACGGGAGAGAGTTAGTGATCCTGGACATGGGAGAGAGTTAGTGATCCTGGACATGGGAGAGAGTTAGTGATCCTGGACACTGGGAGAGAGTTAGTGATCCTGGACATGGGAGAGAGTTAGTGATCCTGGACACAGGGAGAGAGTTAGTGATCCTGGACACGGGAGAGAGTTAGTGATCCTGGACACGAGAGAGAGTTAGTGATCCTGGACATGGGAGAGAGTTAGTGATCCTGGACATGGGAGAGAGTTAGTGATCCTGGACATGGGAGAGAGTTAGTGATCCTGGACACGGGAGAGAGTTAGTGACCCTGGACACGGGAGAGAGTTAGTGATCCTGGACACGGGAGAGAGTTAGTGATCCTGGACACGGGAGAGAGTTAGTGATCCTGGACACGGGAGAGAGTTAGTGATCCTGGACACGGGAGAGAGTTAGTGATCCTGGACATGGGAGGGAGTTAGTGATCCTGGACACAGGAGAGACTTAGTGATCCTGGACACGGGAGAGAGTTAGTGATCCTGGACACGGGAGAGAGTTAGTGATCCTGGACATGGGAGAGAGTTAGTGATCCTGGACACGGGAGAGAGTTAGTGATCCTGGACACGGGAGACAGTTAGTGATCCTGGACACGAGAGAGAGTTAGTGATCCTGGACATGGGAGACAGTTAGTGATCCTGGACATGGGAGAGAGTTAGTGATCCTGGACATGGGAGGGAGTTAGTGATCCTGGACACGGGAGAGAGTTAGTGATCCTGGACATGGGAGAGAGTTAGTGACCCTGGACACGGGAGAGAGTTAGTGATCCTGGACACGGGAGAGAGTTAGTGATCCCTGGACATGGGAGAGAGTTAGTGATCCTGGACATTGGAGAGAGTTAGTGATCCTGGACACTGGGAGAGAGTTAGTGACCCTGGACATGGGAGAGAGTTAGTGATCCTGGACATGGGAGAGAGTTAGTGATCCTGGACATGGGAGAGAGTTAATGATCCTGGACATGGGAGAGAGTTAGTGATCCTGGACACGGGAGAGAGTTAGTGACCCTGGACACGGGAGAGAGTTAGTGATCCTGGACACGGGAGAGAGTTAGTGATCCTGGACACGGGAGAGAGTTAGTGATCCTGGACACGGGAGAGAGTTAGTGATCCTGGACACGGGAGATAGTTAGTGATCCTGGACACGGGAGAGAGTTAGTGATCCTGGACATGGGAGAGAGTTAGTGATCCTGGACATGGGAGAGAGTTAGTGATCCTGGACACGGGAGAGAGTTAGTGATCCTGGACACGGGAGAGAGTTAGTGATCCTGGACACGGGAGAGAGTTAGTGATCCTGGACATGGGAGAGAGTTAGTGATCCTGGACATGGGAGAGAGTTAGTGATCCTGGACATGGGAGAGAGTTAGTGATCCTGGACATGGGAGAGAGTTAGTGATCCTGGACACGGGAGAGAGTTAGTGATCCTGGACACGGGAGAGAGTTAGTGATCCTGGACATGGGAGAGAGTTAGTGATCCTGGACATGGGAGAGAGTTAGTGATCCTGGACATGGGAGAGAGTTAGTGATCCTGGACACGGGAGAGAGTTAGTGATCCTGGACACGGGAGAGAGTTAGTGATCCTGGACACGGGAGAGAGTTAGTGATCCTGGACATGGGAGAGAGTTAGTGATCCTGGACACGGGAGAGAGTTAGTGATCCTGGACACGGGAGAGAGTTAGTGATCCTGGACATGGGAGAGAGTTAGGGATCCTGACATTGAGAGAGTTAGTGATCCTGGACATGGGAGAGAGTTAGTGATCCTGGACACGGGAGACAGTTAGTGATCCTGGACATGGGAGAGCAGTTAGTGATCCTGGACCGGAGAGAGTTGAGTATCCTGACACGGGGAGAGTTAGTGATCCTGGACAGGGGAGAGAGTTAGTGATCCTGGACACGGGAGAGAGTTAGTGATCCTGGACATGGGAGAGAGTTAGTGATCCTGGACACGGGAGAGAGTTTAGTGATCCTGGACAAGGGAAGAGCGTTAGTGACCCTGGACACGGGAGAGAGTTAGTGATCCTGGACATGGGAGAGAGTTAGTGATCCTGGACATGGAGAGAGTTAGTGATCCTGGACATGGGAGAGAGTTAGTGATCCTGGACACGGGAGAGAGTTAGTGATCCTGGACATGGGGAGAGAGTTAGTGATCCTGGACACGGGAGAGAGTTAGTGATCCTGGACATGGGAGAGAGTTAGTGACCCTGGAACTGGGAGAGAGTTAGTGATCCTGGACATGGGAGAGAGTTAGTGATCCTGGACACGGGAGAGAGTTAGTGATCCTGGACATGGGAGAGAGTTAGTGATCCTGGACATGGGAGAGAGTTAGTGATCCTGGACACGGGAGAGAGTTAGTGATCCTGGACACGGGAGAGAGTTAGTGATCCTGGACATGGGAGAGAGTTAGTGATCCTGGACACTGGGAGAGAGTTAGTGATCCTGGACATGGGAGAGAGTTAGTGATCCTGGACACGGGAGAGAGTTAGTGATCCTGGACACGGGAGAGAGTTAGTGATCCTGGACACGGGAGAGAGTTAGTGATCCTGGACACTGGGAGAGAGTTAGTGATCCTGGACACGGGAGAGAGTTAGTGATCCTGGACACGGGAGAGAGTTAGTGATCCTGGACACGGGAGAGAGTTAGTGATCCTGGACACGGGAGAGAGTTAGTGATCCTGGACATGGGAGAGAGTTAGTGATCCTGGACACGGGAGAGAGTTAGTGATCCTGGACACGGGAGAGAGTTAGTGATCCTGGACACGGGAGAGAGTTAGTGATCCTGGACACTGGGAGAGAGTTAGTGATCCTGGACATGGGAGAGAGTTAGTGATCCTGGACATGGGAGAGAGTTAGTGATCCTGGACATGGGAGAGAGTTAGTGATCCTGGACACGGGAGAGAGTTAGTGATCCTGGACACGGGAGAGAGTTAGTGATCCTGGACATGGGAGAGAGTTAGTGATCCTGGACATGGGAGAGAGTTAGTGATCCTGGACATGGGAGAGAGTTAGTGATCCTGGACATGGGAGAGAGTTAGTGATCCTGGACACGGGAGAGAGTTAGTGATCCTGGACATGGGAGAGAGTTAGTGATCCTGGACATGGGAGAGAGTTAGTGATCCTGGACATGGGAGAGAGTTAGTGATCCTGGACACGGGAGAGAGTTAGTGATCCTGGACACGGGAGAGAGTTAGTGATCCTGGACATGGGAGAGAGTTAGTGATCCTGGACACGGGAGAGAGTTAGTGATCCTGGACACGGGAGAGAGTTAGTGATCCTGGACATGGGAGAGAGTTAGTGATCCTGGACATGGGAGAGAGTTAGTGATCCTGGACACGGGAGAGAGTTAGTGATCCTGGACATGGAGAGAGTTAGTGATCCTGGACACAGGAGAGAGTTAGTGATCCTGGACACGGGAGAGAGTTAGTGATCCTGGACACGGAGAGAGAGTTAGTGATCCTGGACACTGGGAGAGAGTTAGTGATCCTGGACATGGGAGAGAGTTAGTGATCCTGGACATGGGAGAGAGTTAGTGATCCTGGACACGGGAGAGAGTTAGTGATCCCTGGACACGGGAGAGAGTTAGTGATCCTGGACACGGGAGAGAGTTAGTGATCCTGGACACGGGAGAGAGTTAGTGATCCTGGACACGGGAGAGAGTTAGTGATCCTGGACACGGGAGAGAGTTAGTGATCCTGGACACGGGAGAGAGTTAGTGATCCTGGACATGGGAGAGAGTTAGTGATCCTGGACATGGGAGAGAGTTAGTGATCCTGGACACGGGAGAGAGTTAGTGATCCTGGACACTGGGAGAGAGTTAGTGATCCTGGACACGGGAGAGAGTTAGTGATCCTGGACAAGGGAGAGAGTTAGTGATCCTGGACACGGGAGAGAGTTAGTGATCCTGGACACGGGAGAGAGTTAGTGATCCTGGACACGGGAGAGAGTTAGTGATCCTGGACAAGGGAGAGAGTTAGTGATCCTGGACATGGGAGAGAGTTAGTGATCCTGGAAATGGGAGAGAGTTAGTGATCCTGGACATGGGAGAGTGTTAGTGATCCTGGACACGGGAGAGAGTTAGTGATCCTGGACACGGGAGAGAGTTAGTGATCCTGGACATGGGAGAGAGTTAGTGATCCTGGACACGGGAGAGAGTTAGTGATCCTGGACACGGGAGAGAGTTAGTGATCCTGGACATGGGAGAGAGTTAGTGATCCTGGACACGGGAGAGAGTTAGTGATCCTGGTTATGGGAGAGAGTTAGTGACCCTGGACATGGGAGAGAGTTAGTGACCTTGGACACGGGAGAGAGTTAATGATCCTGGACACGGGAGAGAGTTAGTGATCCTAGACACGGGAGAGAGTTAGTGATCCTGGACACGGGAGAGAGTTAGTGATCCTAGACACGGGAGAGAGTTAGTGACCCTGGACACGGGATAGAGTTAGTGATCCTGGACATGGGAAAGAGTTAGTGACCCTGGACATGGGAGTGAGTTAGTGATCCTGGACACGGGAGAGAGTTAGTGATCCTAGACATGGGAGAGACTTAGTGATCCTGGACACGGGAGAGAGTTAGTGACCCTGGACATGGGAGAGAGTTAGTGATCCTAGACACGGGAGAGAGTTAGTGATCCTGGACACGGGAGAGAGTTTGTGATCCTGGACATGGGTGAGAGTTAGTGATCCTGGACACGGGAGACAGTTAGTGATCCTGGACATGGGAGACAGTTAGTGATCCTGGACACGGGAGAGAGTTAGTGATCCTGGACACGGGAGAGAGTTAGTGACCCTGGACATGGGAGTGAGTTAGTGATCCTGGACACGGGAGAGAGTTAGTGATCCTAGACATGGGAGAGACTTAGTGATCCTGGACACGGGAGAGAGTTAGTGACCCTGGACATGGGAGAGAGTTAGTGATCCTAGACACGGGAGAGAGTTGGTGATCCTGGATATGGGAGATAGTTAGTGAGCCTGGACATGGGAGAGAGTTTGTGATCCTGGACATGGGAGACAGTTAGTGACCCTGGACATGGGAGAGAGTTAGTGATCCTGGACATCGGAGAGAGTTAGTGATCCAGGACATGGGAGAGAGTTAGTGACCCTGGACATGGGAGACAGTTAGTGATCCTGGACGTGGGAGAGAGTTAGTGATCCAGGACATGGGAGAGAGTTAGTGATCCTGGACACGGGAGAGAATTAGTGATCCAGGACACGGGAGAGAGTTTGTGATCCTGGACATGGGAGAGAGTTAGTGATCCTGGACACGGGAGAGAATTAGTGATCCTGGACACGGGAGAGAGTTAGTGATCCTGGACACGGTTGAGAATTAGTGATCCTGGACATGGGAGAGAGTTAGTGATCCTGGATATGGGAGATAGTTAGTGAGCCTGGACATGGGAGAGAGTTTGTGATCCTGGACATGGGAGACAGTTAGTGATCCTGGACACGGGAGAGAGTTAGTGATCCTGGACATGGGAGAGAGTTAGTGATCCTGGACATGGGAGACAGTTAGTGATCCTGGACACGGGAGAGAGTTAGTGATCCTGGACATGGGAGAGAGTTAGTGATCCTGGACACGGGAGAGAGTTAATGATCCTGGTCATGGGAGAGAGTTAGTGATCCTGGACACGGGAGAGAGTTAGTGATCCTGGACATGGGAGAGAGATAGTGATCCTGGACATGGGAGAGAGTTAGTGATCCTGGACACGGGAGAGAGTTAGTGATCCTGGACATGGGAGGGAGTTAGTGATCCTGGACACGGGAGAGAGTTCGTGATCCTGGACACGGGAGAGAGTTAGTGATACTGGACATGGGAGAGAGTTAGTGATCCTGGACATGGGAGAGAGCTAGTGATCCTGGACATGGGAGAGAGTAAGTGACCCTGGACACGGGAGAAAGTTAGTGACCCTGGACATGGGAGAGAGTTAGTGATCCTGGAGAGATTGATAGATAGAGAAATACAGCACAGAACAGGCCCTTCTTCCCACGATGTTGCGCCGAACCTTTGTCCTGGGTTAATCATAGAATTTTGGACAATTTTTCATTGCCAATCCACCCAACTTGCACATCTTTGGACTGTGGGAGGAAACCGGAGTACCCGGAGGAAACCCACGCACACACGTGGAAGATGTGCAGACTCCACACAGACAGTGACCCAAGTCGAAAATCGAACTTGGGACCCTGGAGCTGTGAAGCAATTGTGCTATCCACAATGCTACCGTGATACCCTTAAGAAGTTAACCTACACTCCATTATTCTACCCTAATCCATGTACCTATCCAATTGCCGCTTGACGGTCCCTAACGTTTCCGACTCAACTACTTCCACAGGCAGTGCATTCCATGCCCCCACTACTCTCTGGGTAAAGAACCTACCTCTGACATCCCCTCTATATTTTCCACCATTTATCTTAAATTTATGTCCCCTTGTAATGGTGTGTTCCACCCGGGGAAAAAGTCTCTGACTCTCTACTCTATCTATTCCCCTAATCATCATATAAACCTCTATCAAGTCGCCCCTCATCCTTCTCCGTTCTAATGAGAAAAGGCCTAGCACCCTCAACCTTTCCTCATATGACCTACTCTTCATTCCAGGCAACATCCTGGTAAATCTCCTTTGCACCTTTTCCAAAGCTTCCACATCCTTCCTAAAATGAGGCGACCAGAACTGCACACAGTACCCCAAATGTGGCCTGACCAAGGTTTTGTACAGCTGCATCATCACCTCACGGCTCTTAAATTCAATCCCTCTGCTAATGAACGCTAGCACACTATAGGCCTTCTTCACAGCTCTATCCACTTGAGTGGCAACTTTCAAAGATCTATGAACATAGACCCCAAGATCTCTCTGCTCCTCCACATTGCCAAGAACCCTACCATTAACCCTGTATTCCGCATTCATATTTGTCCTTCCAAAATGGACAACCTCACACTTGTCAGGGTTAAACTCCATCTGCCACTTCTTATCCCAGCTCTGCATTCTATCTATGTCTCTTTGAAGCCGACAACAGCCCTCCTCACTATCCACAACTCCACCAATCTTCGTATCATCTGCAAATTTACTGACCCACCCTTCAACTCCCTCATCCAAGTCATTAAGGAAAGTCACAAACAGCAGAGGACCCAGAAGTGATCCCTGCGGTACGCCACTGATAACTGGGCTCCAGGCTGAATATTTGCCATCCACCACCACTCTCTGTTTTCTATCGGTTATCCAGTTTGTTATCCAACTGGCCAAATTTCCCACTATCCATTGCCTCCTTACTTTCTGCACAAGCCTACAATGGGGAACCTTATCAAATGCCTTACTAAAATCCATGTACACTACATCCACTGCTTTACCTTCATCCACATGCTTAGTCACCTCCTCAAAGAAGTCAATAAGACTTGTAAGGCAAGACCTACCCTTCACAAATCCGTGCTGACTATCCCTAATCAATCAGTGCCTTTCCAGATGCTCAGAAATCCTATCCCTCAGTACCCTTTCCATTACTTTGCCTACCACCGATGTAAGATTAACTGGCCTGTAATTCCCAGGGTTATCCCTATTCCCTTTTTTGAACAGGGGCACGACATTCACCACTCTCCAATCCTCTGGTACCACCCCTGTTGACAGCGAGGACGAAAAGATCATTGCCAACGGCTCTGCAATTTCATTTCTTGCTTCCCATAGAATCCTTGGATATATCCCGTCAGGCCCGGGGGACTTGTCTATCCTCAAGTTTTTCAAAACGCGCAACACATCTTCCTTCCTGACAAGTATCTCCTCAAGCTTATCAGTCTGTTTCACACTGTCCTCTCCAACAATTTGGCCCCTCTCGTTTGTAAATACTGAAGAAAAATACTTGTTCAAGACCTCTCCTATCTCTTCAGACTCAATACACAATCTCCCGCTACTGTTCTTGATCGGACCTACCCTCGCTCTAGTCATTCTCATATTTCTCACATATATGTAAAAGGCCTTGGGGTTTTCCTTGATCCTATCTGCCAAAGATTTTTCATGCCCTCTCTTAGCTCTCCTAATCCCTTTCTTCAGTCCCCTCCTGGCTATCTTGTATCCCTCCAGCGCCCTGTCTGAACCTTGTTTCTTCAGCCTTACATAAGTCTCCTTCTTCCTCTTAACAAGACATTCAACCTCTCTTGTCAACCATGGTTCCCTCACTCGACCATCTCTTCCCTGCCTGACAGGGACATACATATCAAAGACACGCAGTAACTGTTCCTTGAACAAGTTCCACATTTCACTTGTGTCCTTCCCTGACAGCCGATGGTCCCAACTTCTGCACTTCAATTCTTGACTGACAGCATTGTATTTACCCTTCCCCCAATTATAAACCTTGCCCTGTTGCACGCACCTATCCCTCTCCATAACTAAAGTGAAAGTCACAGAATTGTGGTCACGACCTCCAAAATGCTCCCCCACTAACAAATCTATCACCTGCCCTGGTTTATTACCAAGTACTAAATCCAATATGGCCTCCCCTCTGGTTGGACAATCTACATACTGTGTTAGAAAAGCTTCCTCGACACACTGCACAAACACTACCCCATCCAAACTATTTGATCTAAAGTGTTTCCACTCAATGTTTGGGAAGTTGAAGTCACCCATGACTACTACCCTGTGACTTCTGCACCTTTCCAAAATCTGTTTCCCAATCTGTTCCTCCACATCTCTGCTGCTATTGGGGGGGCCTATAGAAAACTCCCAACAAGGTGACTGCTCCTTTCCTATTTCTGACTTCAACCCATATTACCTCAGTAGGCAGATCCCCCTCAAACTGCCTTTCTGCAGCTGTTATACTATCTCTAATTAACAATGCCACCCCCCCCCCCCCCCACCTCTTTTACCACCCTCCCTAATCTTGTTGAAACATCTATAACCAGGGAACCTCCAACAACCATTTCTGCCCCTCTTCTATCCAAGTTTCCGTGATGGCCACCACATCATAGTCCCAAGTACTGATCCATGCCTTAAGTTCACCCACCTTATTCCTGATGCTTCTTGCATTAAAGTATACACACTTCAACCCATCTCCTTGCCTGCAAGTACTCTCCTTTGTCAGTGTTACCTTCCCCACTGCATCACTACGTGCTTTGGCGTCCTGAATATCGGCTTCCTTAGTTGCTGGACTACAGATCCGGTTCCTATTCCCCTGCCAAATTAGTTTAAACCCTCCCGAAGAGTTCTAGAAAACCTCCCCCCCAGGATATTGGTGCCCCTCTGGTTCAGATGCAACCCGTCCTGCTTGTACAGGTCCCACCTTCCCCAGAATGCGCTCCAATTATCCAAATACTTGAAGCCCTCCCTCCTACACCATTCCTGCAGCCACGTGTTCAACTGCACTCTCTCCCTATTCCTAGCCTCGCTATCACGTGGCACCGGCAACAAACCAGAGATGACAACTCTGTCTGTCCTGGCCTTTAACTTCCAGCCTAACTCCCTAAACTTGTTTATTACCTCCACACCAGATTTCCTACCTATTTCGTTGGTACCAATGTGCACCACGACTTCTGGCTGCTCACCCTCCCCCTTCAGGATCCTGAAGACACGATCCGAGACATCCCTGGCCCTGGCACCCAGGAGGCAACATACCTTTCGGGAGTCTCGCTCGCGACCACAGAATCTCCTATCTATTCCCCTCACCATTGAATCTCCTATTACTATTGCTTTTCTATGCTCCCCCCTTCCCTTCTGAGCCCAAGAGCCAGACTCAGTGCCAGAGACCTGGCCGCTGGGGCCTTCCCCCGATAGGTCATCCCCCCCAACAGCATCCAAAACGGTATACTTGTTTTGAAGGGGAACGGCCACGAGGGATCCCTGCACTGTCTGCCTGTTAGTTTTCTTTCCCCTGACTGTAATCCAGCTACTCCTGTCCAGTACCTTTGGTGTGGCTACCTCCCTGTAACTCTTCTTGATAACCCCCTCTGCATCCCGGATGATCCGAAGTTCATCCAGCTCCAGCTCCAGTTCCTTAACACGGTCTCTGAGGAGCTGGAGTTGGGTGCACTTCCCGCAGGTATAGTCAGCGGGGACACCAGTAGTTTCCCTCACCACCCACATCGTACAGGAGGAGCATGCCCTAGCCTCCATCCCCTCTTACTTTACAGAATTCGCTGTCCCGTGGACCAACTGGACCTCCGCCCTCCGACTCTGCTTCCAGTCAGCTGTACTCTAAACTCCTGGCTCCCTTCACGCTCTTTGATAAATATAGGAAATGAAATGTAAGGAGCACCTTACTCCCTCCTCACCTAACTCCCTCAGTCACCAAACTCTCACTGTAGCACTCAAATGCCACAAGCTCAGCACTCCCTCAGTCACCAAACTCTCACTGTAGCACTCAAATGCCACAAGCTCAGCACTCCAGTGCAAATGTGGCTGTGGTAGGGTTTTATTTATCCTCGATGCAGGGGAGAATTAGTGATGCTGAATGCAGGTGTGGGAGGCTGCCTGCTCAGTTATGAGGAGATGTCGGGGCCCCCTGCGGGTTAGGATGTTTGGCGGGTGCGGGGTGCTATGCGAGGTTCGGTCTGCATCTTTAAAAAAGTTACTCTAAAATTATTCGGGCTTTTGTTCCTTCCAACTCTTTCAGATTAACTATTGGTGCAAAACTTCCGGAAGCATCCAAAGTTAATAATTTAAATCACTTTGTCGGATGGTTCGCAACGCAGCAGAAATGTCCAGGCTTCGGGAGTTGCCAGGCAAATCCTTACCTGGGAACGTCTGAGAGGGAAGTTATGCCAGCATGAGCTGGCTGAGAATGGTCAACACTCTGCCTCTTGTGAACTCCTGAAGGGATGTTCTATTTGATATGATCTGCCAATCATTGGGACGTACAAGCTACATAGCTGCCATCAGCTTTTTCACAGGAAAGAAAATCAGCCCGCTCTTCCTTATGTCCTAATAATTAAGAGCAACACTGGCATTAAAGCATAATTATTTTTATATCATTGGCCCTTAGAGGATATCAGGTTACTTTTACTGAGAAATTACTTCAAATGTTATTATTCTCTCTATATCATTAGTGATATGATGGTGTCCAGTACATTAATAAGGAATAGCTTCATGAAAAATGTATTTCTGTTGCAGTGAGTAAAAACAAGACAGACTGTATTTTCATCTGTGTTATGGCTGGCGTTCTGGGTAAGATGTTTTTTCATTAAATTCAAAATCATTTGAAAAATGCAATTACAGGGGCAGCATGGTAGCATTGTGGATAGCACAATCACTTCACAGCTCCAGGGTCCCAGGTTCGATTCCGGCTTGGATCAATGTCTGTGCGGAGTCTGCACATCCTCCCCGTGTGTGCGTGGGTTTCCTCCGGGTGCTCCGGTTTCCTCCCACAGTCCAAAGATGTGCAGGTTAGGTGGATTGGCTATGATAAATTGCCCTTAGTGTCCAAAATTGCCCTGAGTGTTGGGTGGGGTTGGTGGGGTTACTGGGTTATGGGGATAGGGTAACCTTGGGTAGAGTGCTCTTTCCAGGAGCCAGTGCAGACTCTATGGGCTGAATGGCCTCATTCTGCACTGTAAATTCTATGATAAATCTGCATGCCCAAATTATATTCTGTCATCTTGATTATCTGGTCAGCAAAATCCCGATGAAACAATGTTTACTTGAGTTTATATTTCTTGTTTATCTACAAATGCTATGGTGGCTTTATTGGAATGTTCTATTCTTAGCATTGCTTCTTCACTGATATACACACATATCTGGTGCTCACGAGGTTATAGTATAGAGGATCATAGGAACATAGGAATTAGGAGCAGAAGTAGGGAATTCAGCCCGTCGAGCCTACTCCGCCATTCAATCAAATCATGGCTGATCTCTTTCTGGTCTCAAATTCAGCAGTGGAATAGGTAACCGACGGGGAAATCATAGGGCACGATTCAACCACCGCGTTGTGCCCGGCGTGGATCTGGGCGCGCTTGGTAAATAATGGGAAAAGCCAATATTGAGATTCACGCCAGGCACAAACCAGTTCGCAATTCACCCAGTCCGCTCCCGATGGCGACTTCCGGATCTCACCCAAAAATGGCTAGCATATTATTAACTGGCTGTTAGCACAGGGCTAAATCGCTGGCTTTGAAAGCAGACCAAGGAAGGCCAGCAGCACGGTTCGATTCCTGTACCAGCCTCCCCGAACAGGTGCCGGAATGTGGCGACTAGGGGCTTTTCACAGTAACTTCATTGAAGCCTACTCGTGACAATAAGCGATTTTCATTTTTCATTAACTGTCATTCACATTCATTTCAATGTCTTCCGCGAGATTGGAGTCAAATGCAGCGGACTCCCGGGAATTACCCACCTCAACCGTGAGAAATCAATCAGGTCTCATTTTGTACTCCTTTTTAAAAATGTGAAGCTGGCGTGATGGCTTCTGAGGCGAAGTGAGTAGCCATTTTTATTTTCCAGCTTGCAGCTCAAAGGCACTGGAACTGCTGCCCTTGTGTTCAGGAGGGCGCAGGAGGGCTCAGGGGAATTGGGCTTGGTCAGGGGCTGAAACGTTCCAGGCCGGGGATCATCCCTGGGCCAGCGGGGTTGAGAAGGGAGGGTGGGTTGTATTAGGGGCTTTGCATCTGTGAGGCCTTCAAACCATCTTTAAATATTGTGGAGACCAATACCAGAGGCAACCACAGCTACAGCCTGTTTGTCCTAACGAACACTTCCAGGACAGCTCCCTGCTGCAGCTTCTCATCCTGATAGTCAATTTAATTCCCTCTGATTGTGAGCAGCATCTAGCTTCACAACTGAAGGCTGTTTCAAATGAGGAATTAGCCTTGTTAGTTGTGAGAGCACTTCACAGCTGCAGGTTTGCTGCTTGTTTCTGCTGGTGGCTGCAAATGCCTGGAGGCTGCTGTTGCTGTTTCCTTCCTTTTCTGTAGCCAGAAAGAAGGACATTTTTTTCTAAGATACCTGGTTCATGGAAGATATACGAGTCCAGAAGGCAATCCGGTTTGAAGCGTGAAGATGCTACGGGACCTGGTGCACATTGATCCAAATGGGCCACCTGATGATGCCGTTGAAGAAATGCTTTTGCAGATTGCGAGCGCTTTTGTTGCTGGTGTGGTGAGTGTTGCATATAACTGGCATGTCACTGCGGGTTAAACACGCTGGAAGTCAAAAATGTTCAACTGCACCTTGAGCACTAGTGGAATATGTGGATGCCGGGATTTGGTTCCGGTGAGATTGGGCCGTGTGTGAGGGCCTGCACAGCCGCGGCTCCTAGACGAAGAATGACATTGATGCAAGGAACAAGTAACACATTGGTGGACATTTCATTTCTACAACAAAGTTCTGGACTTGATAACACATTCTCCACCTTACTCTCTGTTTCTGTTGAGGAACCTGTGAGGGGTGATGCCTTGTGTTTATTTTATTGTGAAATTGAGTTAATATAGCTTTGTATTGGTACCAATATGGAATGGTGATGTTTCCTTGTTGTTTAATGGTTTGTATGATATACAGAATGTTACAGAGTTGATTTTCAAATCTTTGTTACTGTTGACGGGTTAATAAACAAAATATTCTCAACTCTCAAGTGCCTACTCCAGGGTAGACGTGCCATGTCTCAGAGGATGATTATTGTAGGGCATCTCAAGGAAACTTTGATGCCTGAACCCTGTGCCTGAACTCTAGGAGCGTGAGCACCATAGAGGCAGCTGCGTGCACCGAGGCATCAGGGAGTGCCACATGAAGGGGTTTCACTCATTGAATGATCAGATTGTGTATGACCACCACCTCCATATCATGCACATGTGTGCCCACTACCCAGCTAGTGCACATGCCAGCTACATCCTTGGGCACTCGGAGATCCCTGGCGTCTTCAAGGACCACCCCAGGATGATGCGTTGGCTCTTGGGGGACAAGGATTTCTGCTGATGGTTCCTGTGCGCAGATCTGAGAATGAGATGGAGACCCATTATAATGAGGCCTGTGCTGCTACCCATGCTGTCATTGAGCAATGCATCAGACTGCTGAAAATGTGGTTCCGGCGCTGGCTTGGGACATAGCCCCATTTTGGGAGAATCCAGCACAGGGGGAATTATGGGGTGGCAGGCATAACTGATTGCAGGAGAGAGGTGGTAACTTACCCTTGCAGCTTGGTGGAGGCTGTTGGCATCTTCCAACATTGGACGGCGGTCCTCCTGGCCATGCTGCCTGACCTGGCAGTCACTGCCACTGCCTCTGAGGTGGCATTGCTGACTTTGTTGTTGGTCCTCCGAACCCCTCGGAGGAACTGGATGTCCTTCCTCTTATCCACAGCATCGAGAAACCAGGCTAGGTCGGCACCCGCAAAGTGAGGAGCTATGCTTGTGTGTTTATTGGGAGTAAGTGGTGAGAGTGGGTGAAAGAAACTCCCCCTTGTTAGTGGGGAGAAGCTGCGTTGCGAGTCAGGCAAATCAGACAGCGAGACAACCAGTAATGACGAGAATTCTCAGGGTTCTCATCTTCGGCAGTAAGTGCCGTTGAATACGAGCCATGATCTCACCAACTCGCCAACTCGTTAAGGCTCTGCCAAATGTGCCCAAAATGACACTCAGAAATTTTTCCATTGAATTACAGGCATAGAATCCCTACAGAAGGAGGTCATTTGGCCCATCAAGTCTGCACTGACCATCTGAAAGAGCACCCTACCTAAGCCCACTCATCTACCCTATCCACGTAACCCCATCCAACCTGCAGATCTTAGGACACTAAATGGCAATTCAGAATGGCCAATCCACCTAACTTGTACATCTTTGGACTGTGGGAGGTAACCGGATCACCCGGAGGAAACCCAGGCAGACATGGAGAGAACATACAAACTCCACACAGACGAGGCCGGAATTGAACTCGGATTGTGAGACAGTAGTGCTAATCACTGTACCACCGTGCCAGCCCAGTGAAAAGCTATCAGGTCTCATCTCCGTTATCATTTATATGCAGAAAGGGAGTTAAATAATTGGCTGGAAACCATCCTGACAAGAACCAGAAAGAAGGTCAAAAAGAAAGATGCTGAGAGGCCTCACTGCCATGAAATATTTATCCACTGTCGTCTGGCCATTGCTGGGCTAAATATTGTTGTTACTACAGATAAATACCAGATATTATTACAACAGACAAACTTAGAATGCATATAACTATTAATAAAAGAAAGATGTAGATCTTGCTACTACGAATTGAAATTAGATATTGTAATAATAATTCAGTTTCTACCGAATAGAAATATCTTAAATTGTTGGAATTGTTTCTGGAATGTACTGATAGGAGCCAACAAATTCAAATTTGATATATAGTTATTTTATATGTCGAAGTAATATTAATTACTTCATATGTTGTTGTTATTTCAGAGAGAGATATGACCTCACTGTGGTTTACAGATTCACTGAAGCCAATTATAAATGAAACGTTCTATAACAGAAAATCTACTACCGCTGGTCAGTACCGTGATTTAATCCTGTTTATTCTCTTTACCTCTTCTCACATCTCTGCAACATTGCTCAGGTTTGGGGGAAGGGGGAATGAAAGAAAATGATGGACAAATGGATTGTGTGAAGGTCAGGGTGGATGATATGTGCCTGCATACATCATAACGTAAGATGGTTGGCATAGAAAGGGTGTACATAGGACCGGAGAGTGGCATCGCTCACAGTAGGATGTATGTAATCGCATGGTCAGAGACCAATCTAAAACAGAACTCTGCACGGTGGTGCAATGGTCAGCACTGCTGCCTCATGGCGCTGAAGACCCGCGTTCTATCACGGCCCTGGGTCATTGTCCGTGTGGAGTTTGCACATTCTCCCAGTGTCTGCGTGGGTCTCACCCCCACAACCCAAAGATATACAGGGTAGATGGATTGGCGACGCTAAATTGCCCCTTAATTGGAAAATAAAAGAATTGGGTACTTTAAATTTATATTTAAAAAAAGAACAGAACTCTGTAAGCAGCTAGCCTGCATGGTGAAAGCTATGCTATTCAAGACCATATTTGGAACTACAAATAGTTAAAACCTACCAATAAAGACGTTTATGTTTAAATAACATGGTAGGGAAATTACTGGAAAGAATTCTTCGAGACAGGATCTCCTCCTATTTGGAAGCAAGTGGGCATATTAGCGAGAGGTTTTGTGAAGGGGAGGTCGTGTCTCACTAACTTGACAGAGTTTTTCGAGGAGGTCACATAGATGATTGATGCAGGTAGGGCAGTGGATGTTGTCTATATGGACTTCAGTATGGCCTTTGACAAGGTCCCTCATGGTAAACTGGTACAAATGGTGAAGTCACACGGGTGAGCTGGCAGGGGTGAGCTGGCAAGATGGATACAGAACTGGCTAGGTCATAAAAGGCAGAGAGTAGCAATGGAAGGGTGCTTTTCTGTTTGGAGGGCTGTGACTAGTGGTGTTCCGCAGGGATCAATGCTGGGACCTTTGCTGTTCATAGTATATATAAATGATTTGGAGGAAAATGTAACTGGTCTGATTAGTAAGTTTGCGGACGACACAAAAGTTGGTGGAATTGCGTAATGGAACCATCAATTCAGCGAACACGTGTAGTTGGATCTGAACAGAGGCTTTAATACACTTACAATAGAGCCAGCCTATTCGTCGTTGAACTTCAGGTGAACTGGCAGGCTGGCTCTCAGGCTCTGATCTTTATACATCGGTCCCAGGGGGAGGAGTCCTGGGCGGAGCCAAGGGAGGAGCCCAGTACAAACTCTCGCGTACTCCCAGAGCGACTCACCCTGGTGGTCGGATAGTGCAATTGCACTTACAATGGGTAGATAACGAACATATATACATGGAATGATATTGGCAACTATATATAGTGTGAATCACATTCACCACATTCACCCCCTGTTAAAAAATCAAGTCTGGCGGGGGTGATGGCTCAAAGAGTCAGTCTGTCCGGTGGACAAATTGTCCGTTTTGATCTGCGGAGCACCGGGGTTGCAGCCTCTTGTGGTGGCTAGGCGGGCGTCAAGGTCTGGGTACGGTTGCCGGCTCCGGGGCGAGTCTTGTCCGAGCCTCATACGCCTCCTGGTCGAATGGAGACTGGGGGCGCGGGGGGCGGGCTGGTGCTGGCACTCGGGACTGGTGGGGTGAGCTCGCAGAATCGAGGCGCAAGGGGGCGGCCGCATAGGGAACGGGAAAAGGAGTTCCTCGGTGGGGGTAGATGGGGGGCTGGATCCAGCGGGTGCCAGGTCCCGGAGGGATACTGTGTCCTGGCGACCGTCCGGGAACTCAACAAATGCGTACTGTGGGTTGGAATGAAGCAGGTGCACCTTTTCAACAATGGGGTCGATCTTGTGCACCCTGACATGCTTCCTTAGGAGAACCGGGCCTGGCGTCCTCAGCCACGCCAGAAGTGAGACCCCTGTGGTAGTAGAACAGTAGAACAGTACAGCACAGAACAGGCCCTTCGGCCCTCGATGTTGTGCCGAGCAATGATCACCCTACTCAATCCCACGTATCCACCCTATACCCATAACCCAACAAACCCCCCCCCCCCCACTTAACCTTACTTTTTAGGACACTATGGGCAATTTAGCATGGCCAATCCACCTAACCCACACATCTTTGGACTGTGGGAGGAAACTGGAGCACCCGGAGGAAACCCACGCACACACGGGGAGGACGTGCAGACTCCACACAGACAGTGACCCAGCCGGGAATCGAACCTGGGTAGTGCCCCTGGAAAAAACGAAGAGCCGCTCATGGGGGGTTTGGTTGGTAGTTGTACACAGGAGGGATCTAATTGCGTGGAGGACTTCCTGCCATTGGGAAACTTGGAGCTTCCTGGACCTGAGGGTCAGTAGGACGGTCTTCTAGACTGTCGCGTTCTCCCTCTCCACCTGTCCGTTCCCCCTGGGGTTGTAACTGGTAGTCCTGCTCGAGGTGATGCCCTTGTCGAGCAGGTACTGATGCAGCTTGTCACTCATAAAGGACGCACCCCGGTCGCTGTGTACGTAGCTGGGGAAACCGAACAGGGTGAAGACACTATGCAGGGCCTTAATGACTGTGTGGGAGGTCATATCGGGGCATGGGATGGCGAAGGAAAATCTGGAGAACTCGTCAATAATGTTAAGGAAGTAAATGTTTTTGTTAGTGGAGGGGAGTGGCCCTTTGAAATCGATCACAAGGCGTTCAAAGGGACTAAAAGCCTTGACCAGGTGGGCCCTGTCTGGTCTATAGAAGTGCGGTTTGCACTCCGCACAGATCGGGCAGTCCCTGGTGACCGCTTTTACCTCCTCATTGGAGAAAGGCAGGTTTCGGGCTCTGATGTAGTGGGCGAGCCGGGTGACCCCTGGGTGGCAGAGATCATCGTGGATGGCTTTTAGGCGGCTGATTTGCGCGCTGGCGCATGTCCCGCGGGATAGGGCATCCGAGGGCTCGTTGAGCTTCCCCGGTCGATATTTGATATCGTAATTGTAGGTGGAGAGTTCAATCATCCACCGAAGAATTTTGTCATTTTTAATTTTGCCCCTTTGCGAGTTGTCGAACATGAAGGCGACCGACCGTTGGTCGGTAATGAGGGTGAACCTCCTACCTGCGAGGTAGTGCCTCCAGTGTCGGACAGCCTCCACGATGGCTTGTGCTTCCTTCTCGACTGAGGAGTGTCGGAGTTCTGAAGCGGATAGGGTATGGGAGGAAAATGCAACGGGCCGCCCTGCTTGGTTTAAAGTGGCTGCTAGCGCTACCTCTGAGGCGTCGCTCTCAACCTGAAAGGGAGTGGATTCATCCACCGCCCGCATGGCTGCTTTGGCGATGTCATCCCTGATGCAGCTGAAGGCTTGTCGCGCCTCAGCAGACAGGGGAAATAATGTGGTCTTGAAGAGTGGGCGGGCTTTGTCCGCATATTGGGGGACCCACTGGGCGTAGTACGAAAAGTGCCCCAAGCACCGTTTGAGGGCCTTGGGGCCATGGGGCAGGGGGAGTTCTAAGATGGGGCGCATGCGGTCCGGGTCTGGGCCCAGGATTCCGTTCTCCATGACGTAGCCGAGGATGGCTAGTGCGGAACACGCATTTCTCCTTGTGATATGTAAGGTTTAATTTTTGGGCCGTCTGGAGAAAACGGTGGAGGTTGGCGTCGTGGTCCTGCTGGTCATGGCCGCAGATGGTAACATTATCCAGATACGGAAACGTGGCCCGCAGCCCGTACTGGTCTACCATTCGGTCCATTGTTCGTTGGAACACCGAAACCCCGTTAGTGACGCCGAAGGGAACCCGGAGGAAATGGAAGAGGCGGCCATCGGCCTCAAACACCGTGTAGTGGCGGTCCTCCGGGCGGATTGGAAGCTGGTGGTATGCAGACTTCAGATCCACCGTGGAAAATACCAGATATTGGGCGATCTGGTTTACCATGTCTGCGATTCTGGGGAGGAAATATGCGTCTAGGAGCGTAAAGCGATTGATGGTCTGGCTATAATCGACGACCATGCGGAATTTTTCCCCGGTCTTGACGACCACCACCTGAGCTCTCCAGGGACTGTTACTGGCTTCTATGATCCCCTCACTGAGCAGCCTTCGGACCTCCGTTCTGATAAATACCCTATCCTGCAGGCTGTACCGCCTGCTGCGGGTGGCTACCGGTTTGCAATCCGGGGTGAGGTTGGCGAAGAGAGGAAGGGGGGCGATGCGCAGCGTGGCGAGGCTGCAGATAGTGAGTGGGGGCAGGGGTCCGCCGAAGCTGAGGGTGAGACTCTTGAGATTACATTGGAAATCCAAGCCTAAGAGGAGTGGCGCGCAGAGGTCGGGCAAAACATACAGTTTAAATTTGGAATAGCTCGCGCCTCGAATCATTAGCGTTGCTGTAGTGCGGCCTTGGATTTGGATGGAATGCGAGCCCGAAGCGAGGGCGATAGTTTGGTTGACGGGATCAGTAGGGAGGGAACAGCGTCTTACCAGCTCTGGGTGTATGAAGCTCTCTGTGCTCCCGGAGTCGAAGAGGCACAACATGTTATACCCGTTGATCTGGACCTCCGTCATCGAATTTCTCAGATGCTTGGGGCGAGATTGGTCGAGGGTGACCGTGTTGAGTTGCGGGCTGCGTGGTGGGTGCCCGGGGGAGTCGAATTCTTCCGATAGGGCGTCCTGTCGAGTAGATGCCGTTGCATTCTGGCGAGCTTGATGCAGGAACACTGCGCTGAGTTGCGGGCCATGTGGTGACTGCCCGGGGAGGTCATACTCCTCCGATGAGCTGTTTGGATGCAGCTAGGGCCCGTGGATCGCTCGTGGAGGGTGGTGATGAAGATGGCGTCCAAGATGGCGGCCCCCATGAATCGCACGTGGCCGGCCGCATGGTGGAGGTTTGCCAAGATGGCGGCCCCCATGGATCGCACGTGGTCTACAAAATTATGAGAGGCATAGACAGAGTTGATAGTCAGAGGCTTTTTCCCAGGGTAGAGGGGTCAGTTACTAGGGGGCATAGGTTTAAGGTGCGAGGGGCAAGGTTTAGAGATGTATGAGGTAAGTTTTTTTTACACAGAGGGTAGTGGGTGCCTGGAACTCACTGCCAGAGGAGGTGGTGGAAGCAGGGACGATTGTGACGTTTAAGGGGCATTTTGACAAATACATGAATAGGATGGGAATAGAGAGATACAGACCCCAGAAGTGTAGAAGATTTTAGCTCAGACGGGCAGTATGGTCGGAGCACGCTTGGAGGGCCGAAGGGCCTGTTACTGTGCTGTACTTTTCTTTGTTCTTTTTTGTTTGTAAATACACAAGCCTCAAGACCTCATCAATGAGCCACCACTACTGCAACATAAATAACCCATATTAAGTACATAATTTGACATGACTAAAGCAGGATGGGGAAATGAATATCAAGGCAAAGACGAAACCTATCAGGAGTGAGACCTAAAAGGTAGACCCAGGAAGACCAAGGCTCAGACTGGGAGTTTAGCAACTGAGCAGCAGGGTATTTGCCAGCAGCTGTTATTAACATAGGCAAAACATACTTTTGTTGGTTAATCTCTGGTGGCATCATTGTGTGTGTAGTACTATAAAAGTGAGGTTTTCTAAGATTATTATATTTTGGACTGTTTCTTTAATTCAGGGTAAAATGGAATACTGAAGGGGTTCATGTGAACTGTTATGAGTTCTGCCTGACAACAAGCCTATGTGTGTTTGTTACTGAGAGTGTTCACTGTGGACAGACTTGGGGCATGATTTAGCAGCCACGTCCCACTGGATTCGGGACAGGATGCGGTCGGTAGATCCTGTGAGAGGCCTCTCTCAGGATTCCTGATGGTCGTTATGCCTCTTGGGATAAAACAAGATCCTGCAAGACATTACGATCTGGATTCTGCCACATTAGGAGTGATCCAGACTTGCATAAAAGCCCATTTAACTAGGTGTACGCTAGATTGAACAGCTGCCTGGGATCTACAAGCCTCGCTAAGGAGACCCCAGCCGGGCCCTAATTAGCACTGGTGCCCATAAACGGGGACCAGGCGGAACGGCACTTTGGGGGGGGGGGTGTCTCCCAGGATATCAGAGGCCCCTGGGCAGCTGGCCTTTGGCCAGGCTGGCACCTTGGCACTGCCAGGCACCTTGGCACTAGTCTGGTAACATGGCAGTGCCACCTGGGAACCCTGGCAGTGTCACCTGGGTGCCACCCTCCGCCAAGGGAAACAATTTTATCCTGTTCACTCTATCTCTTCTCATGAATTGGTAAACCTCAATCAGGGCAGCATGTTAGCACAGTGGATAGCAGTGTGGCTTCACAGCTCCAGGGTCCCAGGTTCGATTCCCGGCTTGGTCACTGTCTGTGCGGAGTCTGCACGTTCTCCCCGTGTCTGCGTGGGTTTCCTCCGGGTGCTCCAGTTTCCTCCCAAAGATGTGCAGGTTAGGTGGATTGGCTATGATAAATTTCCCTTAGTCCAAAATTGCCTTTAATGTTGGGTGGGGTTACTGGATTATGGGGATGTGGGCTTGGGTAGGGTGCCCTTTCCAAGAGCCAGTGCAGACTCGATGGGCTGAATGGCCTCCATCTGCACTGTATATTCTATGATTCTATGATCCCAGAGGCACTCACCTCAGTTGGACACATTAGTGAAGAGGCTCATGGGGCACTATCTGGTGCGCACCAGACAGCTGATCTGGTACAGCAGGTGGAGGTGGGAACTCCCCAAGGGGCAAACGGCCCGAGGGCATGCCGAACCCAGGAACTAACTGCCGTCCAGATGGGTTTCGGACTTCTGCAATGTACATCAATGTACATCTCATCAATCATGGAGATGCACCGAGCCAAGGACTTCATTAGGGGTTGTCAACGAGCATCCAGCATCTGTAGGCGCAGTTGGAGGAGTCCAACTGCTTGCAGACGCAGGAGGTGGTGCCGACCATGCGTGGCACCCAGCCAACGGGTGGCATCCATGGTGGAGGCATTGGGCCAGTGGTTTCGGCTATGGATCAGCATATCCAAAGCCTGCAGCATTCTGTGCGGGCGCTGGCCGAGGCCCAGGGCAGGGTTGCCGTCTCACAGGCAACTATGTGCCAGAGCCACCTGGACATTGCAGTGGCACTCCTGAGCATGGCTCAGTCACAGCAGGACACGGCTGGGAACGTCGCCCATATTGCCCAGGCGCTGGCCGACATGGTGCAGGCACAGAGGTGGCCCAGTCCCAGAGGGAGATGGCACAGTCACTAACCCAGAAGGTGGTGGCATAGTCAATGGGTGATGTGGCGCAGTCCCAGACGGAGATGGTCCACTCCCTGTGCTCCATTGCCGTGAACGTGCGGATCCTGGTCGAGACCAGAGTGGGCCTCCTGGACTGGCAGCACCAGGTGTCACGGGAGCCTCAGGGGATATCTCCGCTGTTACAACCTGCCTTGGTGCCGTGTCACATGGGTGTGAGGGATGGGCTGGTCTGGGCTGGGGGGGGGGGGGGGGGGGGGGGGGGGGGAACGGGTGGATATTTCGGGTGGCCTGGGCTCCTACCCCTCTCCCCCCACCCCCAACCTTCCCCACCCCCGCCTCCTCCGGGATCCGATAGGACCGTGTGATGGGATGGCCAGCTCGCATGCAGAGATCACCCAGGTGGACGGTGGAAAGTGCAACCGTGGGCAGGGGTCAGACCTCGTCAAACGATGTGGAGCACCGGAGTTCACCACAGATGGGTCATCATTCTCCATCCCATGGGCCAGACCGGTGTTACTGTCAACCCAGGGCCTGAACCCCGTAGAGCAACAGGTCAGGTCTGCATCACAAAGGGAGTTGCATTTGGGGGATGGCTGGGGGGGTGGGAGGAGTGAGGGCTGTGGGGTTGGGATGCGGTCATTGACCACCCAGAGCTCTCCAATGGTCTGGGAGAACCCCAGGTGCCGTTACGCCTGGTCCACAGCTCATTTAAATCTGCAGATCCGGATCTCGCCCTGCGAGTGCGAGCGGAGCAGAGTGAGCCAGGTGATTCACGATCGGCATAACGCCTGGCACGGAGTTCAATTTTGGGCATGCATGCGATTCACCCGTCAGGTCCGGATTTGTGCCGGGCAAAACGGGATCACTGAATCACGCCCAATATGTATTTAATTTGTACACCAGAGCCAATGTATTGTTGCCCATGGCTCATCACTATGGCTTATCATTGTTGATAATTTATTACCACGGAGGCTGCAGGATGGACGCTGAGGTCCCGCGGGGTAAGACCACACGTGAACGGCGCCAGAGGGTGCCAGGCTATGTTGGCAGCCACTTGGGCCATCCTGGGCAGAGAATCGCCAGGGGGGCGCTGGGTAGAGCAGCACCCGACCGACGCTGCGCCGACCGCACTGGAGAATTGGTGGACCGGAGTTGGGGCGGCGTCACATGAATCACGCCCGGCCCACCGATTTTCCGACCTGGCCCCAGGGTCAGAGAATCCCGCCCAATATTTTTTTATATGGTGAGAAACTGAAAAATGTTGGTATCCGGAAGGACCTGGATGAATCATAGGCCAGCAAATAATTAGGAAAGCAAACGGCATGTTAGTCTTTATTGCAAAGGGCAGCACGGTAGCATTGTGGATAGCACAATTGCTTCACAGCTCCAGGGTCCCAGGTTCGGTTCCCGGCTTGGGTCACTGTCTGTGCGGAGTCTGCACGTCCTCCCCGTGTGTTGCTTGGGTTTCCTCCGGGTGCTCCGGTTTCCTACCACAGTCCAAAGATGTGCAGGTTAGGTTGATTGGCCATGATAAATTGCCCTTAGTCCAAAATTGCCCTTAGTGTTGGTGGGATTACTGGGTTAATGGGATAGGGTGGGGGTGTGGCTTGGGTAGGGTGCTCTTTCCGTGAGCCGGTGCAGACTCAATGTGTCGAATGGCCTCTTTCTGCACTGTAAATTCTATGATTCTATGATAGGAATATAAGGATAAAGGAGTCTTACTACATTATATATGGCCTTGATGAGACCACACTTGGAGTTCTGTGTAGGGCTTTGGTCTCCATACCTGAGGAAAGATATCTTATTTCCTTGGATGCAATGCAACAAAAGTTCTCCAGACATACAGCTGGGTTGAGAGGATTGTCAACTGAAGAGAGATTGAGTGAATTATTATATGTATTCCCTAGAATGGAGATGAACGGGAGTTTTAATTGATATATATATATATAAATTGACAATTTAGATGCTGGAAAGATATTTCCTCTGACTGGAGTAGTTAGAACTAGGGGTTACAGTCTCAGAATGAGGGAGTGTTCATGCAAGACTGAGATAAGGAGAAACATCTTGATTCGAAGAGCTGTGAATCTTTGGAATTCACTGCCCCTGAGATCTGTGAATGCTCAATCGTATCTGAAAGAGACCGAGGTCTCGAGAGTTTTATGTATTAATGGTACGGGGATAGTGTGAGAAGGTCGAGTTGAGATAGAAGATCAGGCTGGATCTTAATGAAAGGTGGACCAGGCTCAAAGGAATCAACAACCTGCTACTGCTCTTATTTCTTCTCTTCCTATAATGACAAGGCTAATTAAACCTACAGTCTGTGTAACTGTTAACAATCCACTCTATACGCACAAAGAAGGGAGAATTAAGTTAAAGTATATGTAAGAACAGGTGGCTATTGTATTTCAGCATCACCAACCATTTCCACATTCATCACAACGGCTACAGAAGACCTCAGAAGGATGATGCCAACCACATTAGAGACACAGTCCTCCACAGGTATGGTTCCATTGTCCCAATGCAGATTTGTAATGTTTAAACTAACACCACCTTGATAGAAAAGGAGGACCTCCTCACCATCGGGGGAATGAGCTCTGGATGAAATTACAAATCTGAATTAGATTGACCCAATTTTATCAAAAAAGATCTAGATCATAGGCTGGGAATCCCCTAAGAGCTCCTCTTCTTGCACCAACATTACTTCACCAGAATTATACTAGATCTTTCGCTTTCAGAAGGAAATGGAGAGATTTATCAGCTTGTCTGTTTCATTCGTGAATTTCTTTTCCTGAAACCTCTGGGGACAGTTTTTAAAAAAATGTTTTTTATTGGGTTTTTGAACATCGTATATTTACAGTTATGTACACAGAATGAAATATTTAAAAAAAACTGGTGGGATATTGTACACCAGCTCAGAAACAGCAACTCTGTACAGTTAGCAATCCTACGTTTAACAAATAAGTAGTCACGTGTTTGCGGGGGTGGGGGGAAACTGGGGAGGTACATATACATTTGGGTGCCGGAGAAACAATTACAGTAGTTATGTCCAGTACAGAGAGGGCAACATGAGAACGGATCTGGTGTTGGTGTTGTTACTTGCTTCTCCCGGACGGTTTTCACTGCCGTTGTTTCTCCCATATATTCTTGCTCTCTGTTACTATACTTGCCAAGTTTGCTGTCATTTCCCGTGCTCTCCTTTTGGCTTTCATTTCCCCCCCCCCCCCCCCCCCCCCCCCCCCCCCCGGCCTCTGGTTCCCCTCTTATCTCATGCCTTGGCTACTTTCCCTTGATTCTAGGCTACTTGGCTATTCTTCTGCTTGTTCGTTGGCCACAAACAGTTCCTGGAACAGTTGGGTGAATGGCTCTCATGTTCTGTGGAAGCCGTCGTCTGACCCTCGGATGGCGAATTTGATTTTCTCCATTTGGAGAGATTCTGAGAGGTCAGGCAGCCAGTCTGCAGCTTTGGGTGGTGCTGCTGACTACCAGCCGAACAGGATTCTACGCCAGGCGATCAGGGAGGCAAGGGCATCCGCCCTCCTCCCGATGAATAGATCTGGCTGGTCTGATACTCCAAAGACCACCACTTTTGGGCATGGCTCCACCCTCATCTCCACCACTTTGGACATTGCCTCGAAGAAGGCTGTTCAGTACCCCGCAAGTCTGGGGCAAGACCAGAACATGTGGGCGTGGTTGGCCGGGCCTCTTTGGCACCATTCACATCTGTCCTCCACCTCCGGGAAGAACCTACTCATTCGAGTTCTTGTTAAGTGTGCTCTATGTACCACTTTTAGTTGCGTCAGTTTGAGCTTTGCACACGTGAAAGTGGAGTTGACCCTATGCAGTGCTTCGCTCCAGAGTCCCCACCCTATTTCAATCCCCAGGTCTTCCTCCCATTTCTTTCTTGTTGCGTCCAGTACGGTGTTGGCCCCTTCTACCAGTCGGTCATGTATATCGCTACAGTTCCCTTTATCTAGGATGTTTGTGTGCAGTAACTTTTCCAGTAATGCCTGGCATGGCAGTTGTGGGTACGTCCTTGTCTTATTTCGTCAGAAGTTTTTGAGTTGTAGGTATTTTCGCTCGTTCCCCTGGCTAGCTGGAATTTCTCCATCAGTTCATCTAGTGTTGCGATCCTGCTGTCCGTGTATAGGTCCCTGACTGTCAGCGTCCCTCAGTCCTATCCCCACCTTTTAAAGGGGGCATAAGTCAGCGCTGGTGTAAACCTATGATTGTTGCAGATGGGGGCTTTGTCCGACCTCTGGGGACAGTTAGTTAAGCAAGCAAACTTCCAGAGATAGTGAGGAAATGAAAGAGAAAGAACCATTACACACAAAAAAATAAACATCAGGCAAAGGATTGCACTAATAGTTGAAATAATGTAAAACAAAAGGGTTCCTCCATTATTCTGAACACACTATGAATTTTAACTAAATATTAGAGCAAATGAAAGACTCTAAGGACATAAAGAACTGTGACACACCTGAGACAATAATCCGAAATACAAGACTAAAATAATTAAGAGAAAAAACGTAAAAGAAGTTCAAGATTAGTTTTGAAGTTAGGTTTTATGTTTCATTTTGACCTTCTCTATATTCTCTAATACATTCTGTAAAATGAGACAATTGAAAGCCTCAATAAAATGTGTGCATTTCTTTTCAGCAGCCCCTAGCTTTGTGCTCCAATCCACTCCAAGCATTACAGTCAGGCCATTGAAATCATGTAAGTTCAGTATTATTAGTGCATTTGCCAATATCAGGTTAAGATTTGTTAAGAGACATTCCAATTAGTTGTCTCATTTATGTTAAGTATCCAATAATTGACACTGATATGCAAAGGTGCTTCAGGTGGCCTTTGTGTCAGGCGATGTGTTGACAGAGTTTTGTGCAGAGACCGTTGAGGTAAATTAAAGGTGTTTGAGAAAAGGAGCAGAACCTTTGACTCTTTAAACAACAGCAGCTAAACGTCTAACAAGATCGACTGGAATTTTCCAGCCCCTCCCCGCCAACAGGAGCTTCCAGTCCCACCGAAGTCAATATGCCTTTGAATGGCTCACTGCATCCGTTGTGGGAGAACCCGCCACACCGGGGCTGGAAAATGCCAACCAAACCTCAGGTGACTGATATCCAAGTGATCAAAGGGATAATTTGCATCAATTCAATCAACTGAGCGAGAACGAGGTCATTCAGCTCATTCTGTCTCTGCTAGAATGTCCCTAAATATCCCCGGTTGCAGTCTTCAAGTGGCGGTGTTCCTGCCTGGCTGTTGGCTAGGCTGTCCATTTCGCCAGCTGTTGGGTGAGAAACGGATCTAATTAACATTGTCCTCCCTGAGCTTTGTCAAATCCTTGGGCCGTTTCGACTTACTTTGCACGTTTCCCGCCTCCTCCATGAATATCAAAAATGTTTCTGTATAATTCTTGGTGCAATGCCACTTACGTCTGCGTGTAAAGAAATATATGGTAGAATGCATCAAGATGGTGGCGGAAAGGTTCCATTCTTTATAGTGGGGAAACAATAATCGCCAGGAATAGCATGTTCTGGATTTTTAATGCTTTCTTAATGCCTTAGATAATGAAAAGTCTAGTTGCACTAATCTTTTTACATCTGAGGATTTAATATTCATGCTAGACTGTGGACATGCTGCTAAGCCCAAAGAAGAAGAGAAGCCAACAGCGGGTAGTCAAAACATAAATCATTGTGTCCTGGAACTTTGTCGATTCTTTCAAAGATGCCTTTGTAAAATTGTGCGAAGGAGTCAGTCAAAGAGATCTGCTGTAAGGTAAATGAATCAGGATTTCATTGTGCTATTCCTTTCTGACACAAAATTGAGATGCGGCCTGGCGAAATGTGCACTGGATTTTAAGAATGCATTTCAGAAAATATCCAAAATATAATTTAGAAGGATACAAACCCTCAAATAAAGGGTGGCACAGTAGTGCAGTGGTTAGCACTGCTGCCTACTGCGCCGAAGACCCGGGTTCGATCCCAGCCCCGGGTCACAGTCCATGTGGAGTTTGCACATTCTCCCCGTGTCTGCGTGGGTCTCACCTCCACAACCCAAAGATGTGCAGGGTAGTTGGATTGGCCACATTAAATTGCCACTTAATTAGAAAAGAGTAATTTATATTTTTTAAAACTCAAATAAGATGGCGTAGAGATTTTTGACATTACTACCCTAAATTTATCGCGTGGGATTTTATGGCCCCGTCCGTTGGCAGGATCTTCCGGTCCCTTTGGAGTCAATAGACTTTTGGCTGGTTCATTGCATCCACCACAATAAGACCAACCACACCAGTGCTGTAAAGCTCCGACCACAGTGTATTTTTCATCAGTATAACATTTGCGAGTCTAAAAAAACCCCAGTCTTGTTGATAAACAGCAAAATAGCATGCCATAGGTAGAGCTAGGTGATTTGTTATGATCCTTAACCAGACACCCAACATTTTGCTCAGATTTGTTTGGGCCCAATAACCTTTTGTTTAAGGAAGACAAAGTTTGAGATTAAAGGTGCTTGCTCAGTGAATTAAGCCACAAGATTCCACAGGTTTTGAACAAACAAGAATAAACGTTACAAGGCAAGATAAAAAACAATTATGCAATATCTATCTTATACTCTAACATTCAGGGTTACTATGAGTGCATGCAAATTGACAGGCAAACTGGTCAAACACACTACTATGCGCAATGACTGCCAAATGTGACTCTAACAGATTCCATGGATTTTTCACCAACCCAGCCAGACAACAGTAACTCTGTGAGTCAACCAATATCACTGAATCCTCACCTTTGAGGATCTCTTGGAATTCTCTCCAATAGATATTCCAAATCTGACAGCATCAATGATGACTCACCTCCAAGATTTAAATCTCAGCTCCGGAGATTCCATTCCCCTGGATTCTCGAGTATTCACCCAAGCACAAACTTATAAGCACAAGTTCAGCACTTCAACCACGCAGAGCTCTACTGTCTCTCAAAGGCCCCCTAAGGTGCACAGCACAGAGCCACCAACCTTCCATTGACTTCTTGGATTTTTAGGGCTTCGCCCGAGCTTTCATTGATAAGCAGGGGTTTCTCCTGAGTCCTCTTAAATTACCAGGCCTATCTTTGTACCCACTTCAATGTTTGCTCCCCACAGCCCCTTTCTTGTTTACAGCCTGTTTCTCTGCTCTTCACTTTTTAACTAAACTGGCACCTTTCCTTGTCCCCTCTCTAGGATGTTGCATTTGTGACTCTCCTACTCCCCTCTCCCGTTGGGACCTTTCCTGACCCCTCTTCCTTCGAGAGCTTTCCCCTCCAGTCTCTTCTCCCTTTAGGGCCTCTCCCTGTCTCCTCCCCCTTTGGAACCTTTCCATGTTCCTAACTCCTCCCCCTATGGGACCTTTCCATGTCCCTGTCTCCTCCCCCCCTATGGGACCTTTCCATGTCCCTGTCTCCTCCCCCCCTGTGGGACCTTTCCATGTCCCTGACTCCTCCCCCCCCCTGTGGGACCTTTCCATGTCCCTGACTCCTCCCCCCCTATGGGACCTTTCCATGTCCCTGTCTCCTCCCCCCCCTGTGGGACCTTTCCATGTCCCTGACTCCTCCCCCCCCGTGGGACCTTTCCATGTCCCTGACTCCTCCCCCCCCTGTGGGACCTTTCCATGTCCCTGTCTCCTCCCCCCCGTGGGACCTTTCCATGTCCCTGACTCCTCTCCCTATGGGACCTTTCTATGTCCCTGTCTCTTCCCCCTACGGGACCTTTCCATGTCCCTGTCTCCTCCCCCCCGTGGGACCTTTCCATGTCCCTGACTCCTCCCCCTATGGGACCTTTCTATGTCCCTGTCTCTTCCCCCTACGGGACCTTTCCATGTCCCTGTCTCCTCCCCCCCGTGGGACCTTTCCATGTCCCTGTCTTCTCCCCCCCGTGGGACCTTTCCATGTCCCTGTCTCCTCCCCCCCCTATGGGACCTTTCCATGTCCCTGACTCCTCCCCCTATGGGACCTTTCCATGTCCCTGTCTCCTCCCCCCCGTGGGACCTTTCCATGTCCCTGACTCCTCCCCCTCTATGGGACCTTTCTATGTCCCTGCCTCCTCCCCCTATGAGACCTTTCCATGTCGCTGTCTCCTCCCCCTTTGGGACCATTCCACGTCCCTGTCTCTTCCTCCTTTCGGACCTTTCCACGTCCCTGTCTCCTCCCGCTTTGGGGTCTTTCCATGTCGCTGTCTCCTCCCCCTTTGGGACCATTCCACGTCCCTGTCTCCTCCCCCTTTGGGACCTTTCCACGTCCCTGTCTCTTCCTCCTTTCGGACCTTTCCACGTCCCTGTCTCCTCCCGCTTTGGGGTCTTTCCATGTCCCTGTCTCCTCCCCCTTTGGGACCATTCCATGTCCCTGCCTCCTACCCCTATGGGGCATTTCCATGTCCCTGTCTCCCCCCTATTGTACCTTTCCATGGCCCTGTCTCCTCCCCCTTTGGGACCTTTCCATGTCCCTGACTCCTCCCCCTATGGGACCTTTCCATGTCCCTGTCTCCTCCCCCTTTGGGACCTTTCCATGTCCCTGTCTCCTCCAAATTTGGGACCTTTCCATGTCCCTGCCTCCTCCGCCTTTGGGACCTTTCCATGTCCCTGATTCCCCCCTCCCTATGGGACCTTTCCACGTCCCTGTCTCCTCCAAATTTGGGACCTTTCCATGTCCCTGTCTCCCCCCTCCCTATGGGACCTTTCCATGTCCCTGCCTCCTCCCCCGATGGGACCTTTCCATGTCGCTGTCTCCTCCAAATTTGGGACCTTTCCATGTTCCTGTCTCCTCCACATTTGGAACCTTTCTATGTCCCTGTCTCCTCCACATTTGGGGTCTTTCCATGTCCCTGTCTCCCCCCTCCCTATGGGACCTTTCCATGTCCCTGCCTCCTCCCCCTATGGGACCTTTCCATGTCTCTGTCTCCTCCAAATTTGGAACCTTTCCATGTTCCTGTCTCCTCCCCCTTTGGAACCTTTCCATGTCCCTGTCTCCTCCCCCTTTGGGACTTTTCCCTGTCCCTGTCGCCTCTCCCTTTAGGACCTTTGTCTGTCTCCTCTGTGGTTGGGGAATGGAGCGGTAGGTGCCTCTGATGCTCGTGTAGCAGTGGTCCAGGGTGTTTGTACCTCTGGTGGGGCAGGAGATATGTTGATGGAGTTTGGGTCGAACCTTCCTGAGGTTGGGTCTCATTCTTCCAGATATTGGCAGAAAGGTCCACCGCACCCAGGACCAAACCAATGCAGACACAGGTCGCCATTAACCACTGCGCGAGTTTGCATCGGGAGATGCAGTACACGTCCGGAAATTTGGTGGAGGAGCCGTTTGGATCCCGGGCGGTGTCCTGGCGAAAACAGGCCCAGATTCTTACCAAATACGGGCACAGGGCCGCAGTGGTAAGGAAGAATGTGGAAGGATCCAGTGAAAATCTTCTTTTCCAAAATGTCTGTCGCTGAACTACCAGCAGACTGCTTGTTACAGGTTTCAAAGCCTTTGTAGGGCTGTCAGCTCTTGGGTGTCATAAGTCGGCTGGCAGATTAAAGGAGTGAAATGTCCTTGCAAAACCGAGAACTCACTTTGACGTAGGCCTTCCCCATTACCCCAACCCTGACATCTTACCCGAATTCTTTGCCAGAGCCACCCTGGGGTTATCTTAGTAATTAAGGTTCAGATGTTTGTATCTTGACTGCTAATTATGTGTTAAAGGTTTAATGGGATGAGACATTTATTTGTAATGATTGTCTTTTTTTGCCAATTATTCCTGCTGCTGTTTATTTCTGCAAAGGTATAAAATGTATATAATTGTTGCTGACTGTAAATGAAACATGAATTTTAACTGAATGTTCAGGTATTGTACTGATTACTACTCCTGGTACCTGACACAAAAGGCTGACATCTGCCAGATCACAAAGCATTTTTCTCTGCTGAAATGTAAGTATAATGATGTTTGATGCATGGCTGGGGGTTAGTCGGGTTTTTAGAAATGGCTAGAGAAATGGAAACTGGGGGAAGAGGGCAGTGGGGGGGGGGGGGGGGGGTAGTGGGAGGTGAGGCAGTTGTTAGGTAGGGAATCTAAACAGCTGAAAGCTCTTCCACCAACGATGGGATAAAATAAGTGAGTTGCACCAGAGTCAGTGAATTAAAGGGTGCAACTTTGGAGATGAAAGCGTATGGGAGTTGCAGAAATGGGGTGGGCTGGGCTGTGAAGGAATCTGAAGATGAGGATAGAGATTTGAAATTCGGTATGTTGGAGGATGGAGAGCCAGATCAGTTAGAATGGCGGTGGTAGGAAAGCAGAGGCGGGATTTTCAGGCCCTCGCCCCCGTGTTTCTCGGTGACGCGGCGTTCACCGCCAGCGGGATTTTATCTTCCCACTGCTTGTCAATGGGATTTTCCATTGAAGCCAGCCCACATCGCCAGGAACCCTGGGGTGTGGGTGCTCTGCCAGCGGGAAAAGATAATCCCAATGGCTGGAAAATTGGATTTCAATGTAAACAGGAGACATGTTCTGTCTGGAGTTTGCTTTGTGCTTAGTGTACCTGGTCATTGAATCACTCCCATCATGTTATCATTGATGACGTTTTTTTGGTATATTTTATGGAGAAATACTCTGACCTCTAATTTCTCTCTGTTTACTGCAGCTTTAAGGAAGAAATGCCTGTCAAAGATTTGCAAATCAAACCAATCGTAGATTTAAAAAGAGGCCAATAGCTCTCACTGGAATATCAGTCGCACTGGAATAATCTGAAAGAATCTTTTATATATCTATTAGTAATAGATAATTATAAATTAAAGTGTGCAATAACTTAGAAGCAAAAGGTAGTTATTTCAAACTGTGATCAATTAATTTTAATCAATATGTTCGAAAGTTATATCAAATATTAATCATTCCATTGTAATATTTAAGAAAAAATTTGAACTCAAGAATATTATATGTCGAATCAAAACAAAATAGTTTAATGTTGAGCTGCATTTAGAAGTGTTGTTCTATTATCTCTTTGGTAAAAGGCACCATTCAGTCCACCATTCTACATCTGAACTGTCATCTTGGGAATGTCCCTCATGATTGACCAGATATTGTAAATCTTGCCTCATTAATTGACAGCAGTGATTCCAAGGCTTTGGTTTATTATGTGATCTGGGAGCAGGTTCCTTGGTTTAAGGAGATCAAATGGTGATGTCCACTTAAAGCTGATTATTGATCGGAATGGACATGAAGGGTCAAATGCCTCCTTCTGTGCTGTGTAAATATCTGTGAATCTATCCATGAATCTAGCATGTATATGAAGAGCCTGGCAACCAACGGCTCATCAGGAACCACTTAATAACATTTGGAATGGTTATTGTGTTTCTTTAACAACAATTGCCCTGAATAATCATTTTAAAGGAGCCAGAAGAAAAAGGGCCATAATTTATTGTCAAAATAATTATGAGGGTAAAGGTTCTGCTCATTATTTAATGTGAAAATAGAACAAAACTTCAGATAAGTGGCAGTTAAAATAGAACCAAATATTGCTGTCCAAGTTGTACTTATCCCCCATTATCTTCACAAAAAATAGTAAGAAATCTTACAACACCAGGTTAAAGTTCAACAGGTTTGTTTCAAACACTAGCTTTTGGAGCACTGCTCCTTCCTCAGGTGAATGAAGAGGTGGGTCCAGAAACATATATATATGTATATATATATCTGTATAGACAAAGTCAAAGATTCCTAACACACCTGTTGGACTTTAACCTGGTGTTGTAAGACTTCTTACTGGGCTCACCCCAGTCCAACGCCAGCATCTCCACATCATTCACACAAAATGGTATTTCACTGGCTGCCCCAAGCCACTCCCACCCCACTCCTTCGAAATATGTCAAGGTGCTGTTGTTGCCTGGTAGATATGAACTAAACCCACCACAGAAATTTAAATCTATTAAAATTTCAGTAAGTATTATTTCACAGCATGATAGATATGTGTGACTTAATGTCAATCATTGCTTCTCTGACAATGAAAATGGACTCTCACAAGTGTGGAATTTAAAATATTGTTGAAGATTTAAAAAAATTAAATTGAAAATTAAAACTTTTGTTTTACTTTTTCTTTGTCTCGCGTTTTCTCTCTCTCTCTCTCTCAATGCAGTCTGTCTCACACTCCATTCCTGTTTTCACATTGAATTCACCCACTCTAACTTACACTTCCTCCTCAGTGCTTGGGCTGTTAATTTCATGATCCTTTAGTTTGATTTGTTAAGGGGATACACTGCTGCTTGCTCACGTCCCAGGTGCCCAGTCCCCTTGCTGCAACATTATCAGTTCGTGTTTCCAGCAATTTGCCATGCAAAAAAATGTAAAAGCCTAAATGTGCAAGGACTAATTACTGCTCGGTACTGCTAAATGATCTGCTAGAGAAAATTATGGCCCTTTGCTGAAAAATATTTTCATTTCAATATTTAACTATTCAGTTGTGTTTCAAATAAGGTTTTGAAATCTGTGCACATAGTTTCAATATGCCACGTATCGATAATAGCTAATAAGAGAGCAGGCTATCTGATTTCTAAGCCTTCATCTATGGCATTCTTAAGCCACAGCTGGAAGTGCATGACAAAAAGACCCAGATGTGAATCTTCCTTTGCTTTGCTGTTTCTCTAATACACTTGGGGAGGTAAGTGGCCTTTATGAGGTGTTACTGACAGCAGTGCAGCTAAAACTGCAGATGCAGTGGAGTGGCGAGAATTAACCCTGCCTCCCAAAACTGTGTGAATAGCTTTATCATTGTTATTTTGATACAAGAACCTCCTGCTGTGCAACTGACATTAGTTGCCCTTCTCATTATTTATCATATATTTCCCATGTCAGTGTAACTGTACATGTTGAAAGAAAAGCATAGCAATTTAATAAAATATTTTTTACAATATTTGAGAAGTATAAATATACATTATTAATAATTAAAATCTGGTACAGTTTGTTCCATCATATTTTCCAGCCAATGTAAAGTTCAATGTGACAGAGCTATCAAGGCTGATGTTGAAGGCAAATTTTTGGAGACTAGTGAGCTTCTTTCCTAAGATCTTCACTGTACCCTCATTACAGTTCAGGATAACCTCTTAAATAAAAACTGTAAGCCTGTGGCAGAAGAAATATTATTTAAAAATGTGTTACACTCTTAAAAACTAACAACAATGATTGTTATAAAAACCCATCTGGTCATCAAGTCATGCTTACCTGGCCTGGCCTGCATGCGTCTCTTAACCGTCCTCTGAAATGGCTGACCAAGACACTCAATTCAAGGGCAATTAGAGATGGGCAATAAATGCTGGCCTGGCAGGCGGTGCCCACATTCCTTTCAGTGGGTAGATGTGTGCATTTCTCATTCTGTTTGACACATCTGGACTCTCTCTTTGATGCTCTATTGTTCCAAACATTTGAAACAGTGATTGTATTTGGCTAGCCTATTTGCATGAGTGTCAGGGCCGGGAAAGCTCAGGGCCAGGAAAGCTAAGTGTCAGCTGATTAGAAAAATTGAAGAAAAATTATAAGGAATGAATCTACTTATGAGGCACTTTAAAGTTACTACATATATAACTTAGCATCCAACATCCCACTGAAAGCCACCACCCTGCCCTTGTTGCTAATCCCTTCATTGCAGGAAAAAGTGTACAGCTATTTGGCTTTAGTGTACTTCACTCTCCCATCCACGAGAAACCAAACAAAGACTCTTCCAGTTACAAACGAGACCTTTATTACAAAGCAAAAACACAAGCTAATGACATTCCAAGTTGAGATGCCAAAGGGTGCTGATTTAAAGATTGTACTGATGGATATAACAAGAAATTAGCATTTACCAATCATTTGTCACTACTGATCTATGTCCACTCTTGACTATCAATCAGGTTTACATCATGCATAGTATATGGATGGGACCGGACCGAACCCCAAGGAACTGAAGCAGTCGGAGCACCAACCTGAATCCCAGGTGGACTGCTGTCATTGTGGGGGGTGGACCACCCCAGGAGACCGGTCATGCTCGGGAGTTGTGATGTGCTTCCAATGTAGTGAAGAGGGCACTTGCAATCATGTTGCTGTGTGATATGTGTCCAATGCAGCAGCATCCATAGCTCCACAGAACAAAACGGAGGAGAGCTTGGAATAAGAGCATGCAATTCTTTGGTAGAATGCAATCCAATTCACAGAATCACAGTGCAGAAGAGGCCCTTTGGCCCATTGAGTCTGCACCGACAACATGTTGGACTTTAACCTGGTGTTGTAAGACTTCTTACTGCGCTCACCCCAGTCCAACCCCGGCATCTCCACATCATAACTCCAATTACGTCTGAGTTTTTGGAGCTGAGCCGTAATTAAGAGGGAAGATGCCCCACATGAAAGACAGCTAATAGAAAATTCTCCCCCAACACACCTTGTCAAATTACCCTGATTTGAATAAGACAGCACCGATTGAAATTGTCTTATGGGTACAGCGTAAACCCCTCAAAACGGAAGTCGCCACCGGGCTTCAGTGACGGTAATGGGTGAGCAGATTTTCCAATATCTCTATGCAGGAACGGAATCATTCAGCTTGAAGAGTACTGCAGTCAAACATTTACCTACACCGGGGAGATTTTGAAGAGTCTCTGTAGAGCCAATAGCCCAGTGGCATACAGAGGGCAGGAGACCAAACTGCTTTTGGTTGTCATGGAAGAAACATAGACCCAATCTGTTGGAAAGAGACTGATTATAGAAGATTAGGCTCAACCTGCTGGAAAACTTCAAGGTATCTAATGGCGTCTTCTAAAGTGTCTTAAATGGGTATAAAGACGTCTTTCACAAAGAATTGGGCCAGATTAAGGGTGTAAAAGTCAAGCTATATGTCATTCCGGATACAATGCCCCATGTTCTTCAGAGCCAGGCCAGTGCTACACGCATTGCATCATAAAGTTGAAGCCGAGCTAAGGAGTTTGGAAGAGCTGGGGATAAACATGCTGCTTTAGTTTTCTGAAAGGGAAATGCCAATAGTCCCTGTACTTAAACCTGATCCCTGATGACCTTTACCCCAAGATGGTGGGGTAGAGGTTCTCTTGGATCATACCAGTGCTATTCCAATTGGATTATGCCAGTGCTTCTCAAATTGGATCATTCTAGTGCTACTCCAGTTGGATTGTTGCAGTGTTGCTCCAATTGGACCAATCCAGAGCAACTCCAATTTGATCATTCCAGTTGGATCATCCCAGTGCTACTCCAGTTGGATCATCCCAGTGCTACTGCAGTTGGATCATCCCAGTGCTACTCCAGTTGGATCATCCCAGTGCTACTCCAGTTGGATCATCCCAGTACCGCTCTAGTTGGATCATCCCAGTGCCACTCCAGTTGGATCATCCCAGTGCTACTCCAGTTGGATCATCCCAGTGCCACTCCAGTTGGATCATCCCAGTGCTACTCCAGTTGGATCATCCCAGTGCTGCTCTAATTGGATCATCCCAGTGCTACTGCAGTTGGATCATCCCAGTGCCACTGCAGTTGGATCATCCCAGTGCCACTGCAGTTGGATCATCCCAGTGATGCTCTAATTGGATCATCCCTGTGATGCTCTAATTGGATCATCCCAGTGATGCTCTAATTGGATCATCCCAGTGCTACTCCAGTTGGATCATCCCAGTGCTACTCCAGTTGGATCATATCAGTGCCACTCCAGTTGGATCATCTCAGTGCCACTCCAGTTGGATCATCCCAGTGCCACTCCAGTTGGATAATTCCAGTGCTGAACTAATTGGATCATTCCAGTGTTGAACTAATTGGATCATTCCAGTGCTACTCCAGTTGGATTAATCCAGTTGGATCATCCCAGTGCAACTCCAGTTGGATAATTCCAGTGCTGAACTAATTGGATCATTCCAGTGTTGAACTAATTGGATCATTCCAGTGTTGAACTAATTGGATCATTCCAGTGCTACTCCAGTTGAATTAATCCAGTTGGATCATCCCAGTGCAACTCCAGTTGGATAATTCCAGTGCTGAACTAATTGGATCATTCCAGTGTTGAACTAATTGGATCATTCCAGTGTTGAACTAATTGGATCATTCCAGTGCTACTCCAGTTCTATAATTCTAGTGTTGTTCCAATTGGATCATTCCAGTGCTACTCCAATTTGATCATTCCAGTGCTGCTCCAGTTGAATAATTCGAGTTGATCCAGAATCTAAAGCCAATCACCACACTCCCACCCAGACTCTATACCTAACCCCCCCCCCCACTTGTCCCAGAGACCCTACACCCAACGCCCCACTCTACACCCAATCCCCCCACTCCTATCCACATTCTACACTCAATCCCCCCCCACTCCCATCCACACTCAATCCTCCTACTCCCCACAGCGACACTTCCAACATTTCCATAGAGTCCCTTCATCAATATGGGTAATTTCCATCTTAGTTGGAAACCCGGCAGAGTGCATGACGGAACAGGATGCAAATCAGGTAGATTCTTCATTAGGCATAGCCATCTTGGGTCATAGCATAAAGTAAAGTGGCTGAGGCATGGAACGGGGATGTTCAAGGTATTGAGGTTGGAAGCAGTAGCCTGTGGCAAAAATTGCCATACTGTTATTTATTACATATTCCATGCCTTTATACACAATTATTGACATTTTTACATTTACAAAGTTACTTACTGCAGCTAAAATGAGGATAATTAGATGACTTCTTCCCTTGCTATTAATAATGTTTATTGGCTCCATGATCTTTCTCCGATTCCTTTCCAAGTGTATTTATGAAGGCCTATTTTCCTTAATAGCCTTTTCAATACTAGCTTTGTGCACAAACACACTCATGTTCATTTAATGTGGTTGAATAATGTTTTGTGGCTTCCCTTTGAACTGGGAATTCAGGAGTTCTTCACTGTTAACAGAACTGGCTTCATGAGCTGACCTTTCCAATCAAATGCTACTTCTCAGTGAACCTTAACTTCTACCCTGATTTATTTATCTCTGACACAATTTCCATCCAGCTTTGCAAATGAAATTTCCACAAGTACCTTTCTAGAGGTCAAAGGGGTCATTTCTAGAATATGGTAGCGAACTGCAGTAAGTAATCGGATTTCTATCTGATTAGATACTGCACATTATTGTTCTGGGAGCTGTGTCTCTGTGATGAGGATGTCGTGCAGAATAACAAGCAACTTATAAAAAAACCTCGCCACTTTTCTATTTGCACTCTGGATCATCCCACTGAAATTATAAAACAATATTGGTTTTTAAAGGGGTCGGGCATGTTCCGGTAACCTGCTCAAGAGAGTAAATGCTTGCAGGACACCTGAAGAAATGCAGAACTTAACATTCTCATTCTCATGCCCAAGTCTGCCTCCATCCAGTGTTATCACATACGCACTTTTCAGCAGACTCACTAATGATCAAGATTGGGCTTATTTACTTTCCTTTTCTGAACTAGTGGTGAACAGGACAACTGTAGTCCCATGATTGACACTAATATGGCCCATAACCTCCGATCTCTAGAGAGTTGTACCTAGGGGGTATGCCATAGGATGCCCTGGGGGAACACCATGGAATTCCTCAGGCAAGGACTTCATGGGAATTTCCCAGTCAGTTCAAAATTCTGATAGACAATTACTCTGCCCTGGGAACCACACAGTACTCCAATTTAAATCAGAGAATTCAGATGATTCTAACTGTGCTATTAGAACAGTTACCCAAGAAAAGGAATTAATCCCACTTCTAACTCTTGGGTAACTACATCTGATCCATGCTGGGGCTGGTGATCTTGCGAGCCACAATAATTAGGGAAGTAGACAGGGTTTTAAACTAAATGGTAAGGGGAAAGCCTCCAGCGAGCCTCCCGTCAGGCTCCGCCCATCCCGGGATTCTCCACGGCCCGTGAGACATCGGAGTCGGAACTCCGCCCCAAATGGGCAGGACCATAGCCAGATGAAGAATTCATAGAATATTTTCAGAGTAGTTTCTTAGAACTGCACATTCTGGCACCAACCAAAGAGCAGCCTAAAATAGATCTGGTATTCTGCAATGAGATAGAATTAATTAATAACCTCTAGGTAGCAGCGATTATAATATGACTAAATTTCACATTTTGTCTGAGGGAGAGAAGAGTGGGTCCGAGACTAGTATTTTAAACTTAAATAAAGGCAATTATGAGGGCATGAAAGCAGAGCAAGCTAAAGTCAACTGCCAAATGAGGTTAAAGGACAGGTCAATAGAGATGCAGTGGCCAACATTTAAAGGGATATTTCAGGATACATAGAATATATACATCGCATGAACAAGAAAAAATTCCAAGGGGAGGACCCACCATCCATGGTTAACTGAAAATGTTAAAGACAGTATCAAACTTAAAGAAAAAACATATAATTGCACAAAGATGGGTGGTAGGACAGATGATTGGAAAGAATATATAGATCAAAGAATGACAAAAAGATTAATAAGGAGGGAAAATGTAGAGTACGAGATGAAGTTAGCTAAAAGTTAAAACAGGTGGTAAAACAGATATTTAAAATAAAAAAGTGTTAGTGAGCATTTTTCCTACAGAAAGTGAGTCTTGAAAATTAATAATGGAAAATCAGGAGGCGACAGATGAATTGAACAGGTATTTTACATCGGTCTTCACTACAAAGGATATAAGTAACACCCCATAAATTGTTGTAAATCAGGAACAGGAAAGGAGGGAGGAACTCAAGAAAATTACAATCACCAGGGAAGTGGCATTTAACCAATTATTGGAGCTGTAGGGTAACAAATCCCTAGGTCCTGATGGACTTCATCCTAAGGTCTTAAAATAATTGTCTAGTGAGATAGTTGATGTGGTTATTTTAATTTCCCAAAATTCCCTAGATTCTGGAAAGGTTTCATTAGATTGGAAAATAGTGAATGTAACCTGTTTATTCAAAAAGGGAAGGAGTCATAAAGCAGCAAAGCACAGGCTATTTAACTCAGCATCTGTCATATGGAAAATGTTAGAAGCTATCCTTATATATGTTATAGCAGGGCACTTGGAAAGATTCAAGGTAATCAGGCAGGGTCAACATGGTTTAGTGAAAGGGCAATCATGTTTAACCAATTACAACAGGCTAGTACTCAGGCACAGCTAGTAATTAGGAAAGCTAATAGAATGTTATTATTTATTCCGATGGGAATTAAATATAAAAGTAGGGAGGTTACTTTTTCAGTTATACAGGATATAGGTGAGACCATAGGGTGGATTCTCCATTGCCCGACGCCGGTAGCGGGGTTCCCAATCCGGCTGAGAATGGAGGGTCAGTCGGGCGCCAACTCCGTTCTGATGCTCTGGTCCCCCATTTGCATCTGATTAATTGGCTGGAAGACCAAGTCTCCTCCTCTATGCTATGCACTGACCCCCACAGTGGGAAATCTTCCCTCTGGGATTTGGTACAGGTTTTTCCAAGCATGGCCCTGATGCAGTGGACCCCGTGGTGGGTCAAGGGGGTTAGTATATAACTGTGGTGCCCCCCAAAGCCCAGCAAAAGGCCCCCTCTCTCCCACAACCCAAATCCTGCCCCTCCATCAGACTCCCCCCATCATAACGCCCAACAGCACCCCCATCATAAACCATAGAACACTGAACATACAGTGGGCCGACATTGAGTCTACACCGACCCACCGATCAGTTCCTATCAGAGACCCCTGCCTGAAAGCTGAACAGCAGTCCAGGCAGTAGAGTGAAAAATCATTGCATTTTCACTTAGCCTTCCCTAACATCTGATACCTCAGACAAAAGTGTTTAATGCAGCAGCTGCTACAAATGTCAGAGAATGCCAAATACACTTCAAAATCCCTTGACAGCCTTTGAAATGTAAATTTTACATTCAATTTCACACAAACACATTGCATTAGTCAGTGATTGGCAGTTCTATTACGCAAAGGCAGGTGTTTGGTGCACTGTTGATCTTTCTTTCCATTTATGCTTGTATGCATCTCAGGCACCCTGCTTTGATGCTAACCACAATGTTTATAAATATGATTGACAGCTCCAGTCAAAAGTTGCTAAGTGCTTTCACTTCCTCTATTCCCCAGCCAACAATCCATTAGTCTTCCCGATTACCTGCTGCACCTGTGTATTAGTTTTCAGTGTTTGATGCGCAAGTCCCCCAAGTCCTGTTGTTTTACAAGTTTCTGTAGTTTTTCTCCATTTAGTCCCCTCATGACCACGCAACTGCACCAATTCACTAATTATCCATCCAACCTCCAAAATCCCATTACCTGACTGATCTCCTGACTACTCCCCAATCCCCCAACTGACCACCGAACCATCCCTGCATCTGCAACCACTTATCACGTGACCTCTTCCCCACTGATCACTTGATCACCCTATTGTAAGAGATGTACTAGAACAGCTTGGCTAGGAGCATGGCTAGTTCTTGAGCACAAGTCTTCAGTAACATTGCTGCAATGTTGTCAGGGTCCATAACCTTTGCTGTAACCAGTGCCTTCAGCCATTTCTTGATATCATGGGCAGTGAATTGAATTGGCTGAAGGTTGGCATCTGTGGTGCTAATGGCCTCAGTAAGGAGAGATAGATTATCCACTCGGCACTTCAGACTGAAGACTGTTGCAAATGCCACATACAACCTTATCTTGTGCTGGGCTCCCCCATCATTGAGGACGAGGATATTTATGCAACCTCCTCCTCTAGTTAGTTATTTAACTAGATGTAACAGGACTGCAAAGCTTGTATCTGATCTGTTGGTTGTGAGATCACTTAGGTGTGTCTTTTACTTGCTGCTTATGTTGTATGTCACACAAGTAGTTGTGTGTTGTACCTTCATCAGATTCACACCTCATTTTTTCTTTTTTTTCCTTTCCTCATTTCTATTAGATCATCAGTTTCTAGGTGATAAAGCTAATGGAATGCGGACTTTAATGATAAAAGATATCAGAGTTAAAATTGGACCTTGTTTCATAGGACCATGAGACTGGAGGGGGAGTAGGCCATCTGGTCCTTGGAGCCTGCTCCACCGGTTCAACATCATGGGTTAGCTTTATCTCAACTCCACCTTTCGGTACTATCCCAACATCCTCTAATTCCCTCTGTGTCCAAAAATCTATTAACCACTTTCCTGAAAATGTTGATATTGTGATCAATGTGGCACCATTTTAATAATAATCTTTATTATTGTCACAAGTAGGCTTACATTCACACTGCAATGAAGTTATTGTGAAAATCCCCTAGTCGCCACACTCCGACGCCTGTTCGGGTACACTGAGGGAGAATTCAGAATGTCCCATTCACCTAACAAGCACGTCTTTCGGGACTTAGCAAAACCAAGTAGGATAGTAAAATTTATTTGGAAACAATTTATCCATCAGTGCATATAAAAAAAAAGGTTAAATACCTATTTAACCATTTTACACAAACTATCAAATAGCTTCAGCTGCATGAAAGACCATGCACATCTGGTAGAAATTGATAAAAGCCCATTTTTATGTGCAGAATGGAGCACACATGTGGACACAATGAAGTATAATTAAATTGTACAATTATCAGGCTGGTAATGTCACTTGCAGTGTTCATTGGTAGCTCGCCTAATTACACATGCCATTTAAAGCTAGCTTATACTTGCAAAGAGCTCTCACTGAGCATTTCTAATAAAAGTAAAATGGAAGCTGCAAGAAGTCTCTATTTTGAAACTGCTTTGCAAGTATTGGTGGAGTAGGTCAGTGAAGGTTAGTTTCTGTCTACCAGCAAGCTATTTGGCATGACAGTGGGGATAATAAATTCTACCCTACACTTATTTTTTTAATGTCTCACCCGTAGGAAAGTTCAGAGGATGGGCACTGGTGCCCATTGTACTGTAGGGTGTGGGGAGGGGACCTGCTGCAGTTCTCCGTCCCTGCTATACTCTTCTCACTCTTACCTCCTTCACTTCTTCACACAGCACCAACATTATTCTACCCTGACGTGAACATCCTCTAGCACTGATACTCCCTGCATTCTTGCAGGGACAGGTCACAAAGTGTAACAAAGATCAGACAGTCACTTAAGCAGGATCATACTTCATGTGTTGGCCTCACTTGAAGAACAAGTTATATTCATGTGCTGGGGTTGCATCAGAAGTGATATGTCTGGTGAAGCTGAAGGGAAAATCCCACAGGATTTTGCATCATCTATCGCCAGCCCCTTTTCATTTAAATTTCACCCTTGCATGCAACTCATGATGTATTTCTGCTGCTTTCTATCCAGCCCCTGACCAATACATATTGCAGCAGAAGCAGGCCCATCTGCAATGCAGTATGTTCAGTCAAGTTTAGGTTTTTTTTATTTCCGGGATGTGGGCATCGCTGGTAAGACCAACATTTATTGTCCATCTCTAGTTGCCCTTCAGAAGGTGGTGGTTAGTTGCCTTCTTGAATCGCTGCAGTCCCTGAATTGTAGGTACACCTGTAGGGAGAGAGTTCCGGGATTTTGCCGCAGCGACAGTGAAGGAATACCGAAATATTTCCAAGGGCAGCACGGTAGCATGGTGGTTAGCATAAATGCTTTACAGTTCCAGGGTCCCAGGTTTGATTCCCGGCTGGGTCACTGTCTGTGTGGAGTCTGCACGTCCTCCCCGTGTGTGCGTGGGTTTCCTCCGGGTGCTCCGGTTTCCTCCCACAGTCCAAAGATGTGCGGGTTAGGTGGATTGGCCATGCTAAATTGCCCGTAGTGTCCTAATAGTAAGGTTAAGGGGGGGGGGGGGGGGGGGGAGTTGGTGGGTTACGGGTATAGGGTGGATACGTGGGTTTGAGTAGGGTGATCATTGCTCGGCACAACATCGAGGGCCGAAGGGCCTGTTCTGTGCTGTACTGTTCTATGTTCTAAGTCGGAATGGTGAGTGACTTGGAGGGGAACCTCCAAGTGCTGGGGTTCCCAGGCATCTGCTGCTCTTGGCCTTCTAGATAGTAGTGGTCGTGGGTTTGGAAGGTGTTGTCTAATGAACCTTGGCAAGTTATTGCAGTGCTTCTTGTAGATGGAACACACAACAGCCACTGTTCAACGGTGGTGTAGGGATTGAATGTTTGTGGAAGTGGCAGAAATCAAGGGGGCTGCTTTAATTAAACTAAATTATGAAATGAAAAAATGAAATGAAAATCGCTTATTGTCACAAGTAGGCTTCAAATGAAGTTACTGTGAAAAGCCACATTCCGGCGCCTGTTCGGGGAGGCTGGTACGGGAATTGAACCTGTGCTTCTGGCCTGCCATTGTCAGCTTCAAAAGCCAGATATTTAGCCCTGTGCTAAACCAGCCCCCTGATTACTAAATTAATATTAATTTAAGTTTTAAGATAAAAATAATGAATTGCTAATTGATAAAAACGATAGACAGCATGATCACTGTCTGGCTGCTGTCCCCCCACTCCCATTTCTGGGCATCTGCAAAGTCTCTAGCAAAAATGACTTTGCCATGGCAACAGTGCCCAAAATGCATGGCTTCAAGGGAAATACAATTCTTTTCAAGAAATTTCAGTCGTCATTCACAAATATATGTATCTGTTGAAAATCAATGTTCCGTGCAATTTAACTCTTCTGCTGAATAGGAAAAAGAATGCAAATTATTAACAAATAGCACAGAACATTGACTGAATATTTTTTGCACAAAATTTGAAATATTGTGAGATTTAATTGCCACTGCTTCCTCCTTCGCTATTTCTATTTCTCCCATTTCATACCCTGGCATTTGTGTTATGTGGTACTGCATCTTAGCATCCCAATATGACTGGAGGCTCATTTTTATTTTTCTCGTGAAGGTATGACAGTTGGTCTAAAAATAAACATACATTTGTGTGATGATGTAGCATTAAACTTTCTGCTGACCTCTTTTTGCCTTTTATTTGAATGAGGTAGATTGTCATATGGGATATGTAATAAAAGGGTTGACAGAAGCACCTGCTCTCGGCAGGATCTTTGTGATTTGCAACACATTGCATCTGCTGCTTCTCGCATCAAGAACATTACCAAGAAACACATGAAATTAAATGCAGATTAAATCCTGGAGAGATTCCAAGTGACAGCAGATGTTTCACTAAAATTCTCACCTATGGTAAGTGTTCTGCTGTGAGAATTGTGCGAATGTTCCTGAAACAATGCCCCAGCTGGAATCAGAAGTAGAACTTTCTGACAATGTTGTGGAATTTGTTTTCCAATGTTTTCTTGTCCAGTGCTGATGGTACTCACTTACATTGCAGTATGGCTCAAACATGTGGACAATCCTATTGCAATCCATCTAAGTAACCATTTTAATGCGGTGGCTTGTGGATACTGGAGGCATCACAGTCATGCCCTGATCCTGTTACTATTTGGTATACAGATGTAGAGGGGATGATTTCAGTGGAATGAAGATTGTAAAGATGTTTAACACACAGCTGATCCAATATTGCCTGGTTTATACCACTCAAAGTCAAAATGAGACCCATGAACTTGCCAACCTAAAAATTATCAATTTATTCCGACTTTCCGTGGAACCTCAACACTCAGATTCACTTTGTCTTTTACTCTTGTGCCAATTCTTTGTTTCAAAAATAAGCTATATTTAATCCTGCCTGATTAGCAGGATTTGTTGGGTCATTCCTGGCGCTTGTAGATGGGAACCCTCAGTGCAGGAAGAGATCGGGCCGCCATTTTAAAATGGCGACCCAATCTCTCCACCCCTCCCCGTTGCGAATGCCGGATCCCCCAACTGCCCAACTCACCTTTTGGGGAGTCCATGAGCTCCCACCACACACCGGCAGGGCACCTCCAGGCCTGATCCCTGGTGCTGACAAAATGCCAGCTTGGCACCTTGGTACTGCCAGTCTGGTACCCTGGCAGTGCCCCAGCCAGCCTCGCAGTGCCACTAGGGCACCATGGAAGTGTCAGGGTGGCACCTAGGTGGCACTGCCAGGGCTCCCCAGTGACAGTGCCTGGGTGCGAGGCTGGCAGTGCCAAGGTATCTGGGTGGCACCAGCAGTGCCAGTGTCCCAGCCCAGCCTGAGGCCAACCACCCGGGGGCCTCCAATCACCGGGAGACTCCCCCCACCCCAAGTGGCATTTCCCTTGGACCCGTGCTAAATGGTACCTGACTGAGGTCGTCTTGGTGAGGCCGATGGATGCCTTGTGTCAGTTAGATCCGGCAGCAACATAGCTCAGTGAACTTTCAAGCTCTTTTAAAGATGAGAGTCTGGGTCCCGCCCATTATGGGCGGAATCCAGATTGCAACGTCGCACGAGGCCTCTCGCAGCACCTACAGTCCCGAGTGTGCTTCCAGCGGCATGCGGCTGGTAAATGGCGCTCATGGTCTAGTCTCTAAAATATAAGGTAAAGATACAGACTAGTGATACAGAAACCCAGGCTTCCTCGTATTGTCGTGACTCCAGGTACAATTTTAGTCTCGTATTAGGAAGCAGCTACTGGGCAGAGTAGGTGGGGGCTGGTGGTGTAGGTGTCACAAATATCACAATGGTTATAGCATAGAAGGAGGCAATTTGGCCCTTTGTGCTGTGCTGGCTCTCTGCAGGATCAATTTCCTTCATTATCACTGCAACTCTGAACTTACATATAATCATAAAATCCCTACCCTGCAGAAGGATGCCAATTGGCCCATCAAGTCTGCACTGACCCTCCGAAAGAGCACCCGACATAGGCCCACTCCACCACCATATCCCTATAATCCCAACTAAGCTACGGGTCAATTTTAGCATGGCCAATCCACCTCACCTGCTAACCACTGTGCCACCGTGCTGCCCCTAGCATTCTTCTATTGCAGATAATAATCCAATTTCCTCTTGGTTGCCCCGATTGAAACTGCCTCCACCATACAGGATGCATGTTGACCCCTTGCTGCATGAATGATTCTTCCTCAGTTCACCATTGCTTCCTTTGCCAGTCACATTCAATCTGTTTCCTCTGGTTCTCAATCCTTCCACCAATGGAACAGCTGTTCATCCCTGGAAGCATTCTCATGAACCTTTTCTGCACTTTTTCCAATGCCTTCATGTCTTACCCAAAGTGTGGTGCCCAGACCTGGACTCAATATTCCAGTTGAGGCTGAACTAGCGTTTTATACAGGTTTAGCGTGACTTCCTTGCTTTTGTACTCTGTCCCTCTATTAATAAAGCTTTATTAACCGTTCTCTTAACCTGCCCTACCACCTTCAATGATTTATGCACATATACAGCCAACTCCTTCTCTTCCTTCCTTAGAGCTCTACCATTGTCCTTCCATCTTTTTTTCCACCAAAATAAATCACTTAACACTTCTGCGCTTAACACTTAACACTTAAATTCCATCTGTCATTTGTCCATTTATTTCACCAGCCTCTCTATCTCCTTTAGAAATTCTACACTAACCTCCCCAGAGTTCAGGGGTGGAATTCTCCGACCCGGCGTAAATCCCACCCCCGCTGTGGCCCGAATTCTCCGCCACCCGCGAGTCAGCGGGGGCGGGTTTCACGCTGCGCCGGTCGGTGGGCCCCCCGCAGCGATTCTCCGGCCCGCGATGGGCTGAAGTCCCACCGCTGACAGCCCTTTCCCGCCGGTGGGAATTAAAGCAAGTCTGGTGCCAGCGGGATTGGCAGCGCAGGTGGGTGCCGGGGTCCTGGGGGGGGGGCGCGAGGCGATCTGGGTGCCCCCACTGCACAGGCCCTCCCGCCGATCAGGGCCCACCGATCGACGGGCGGGCCTGCGCCCTGGGGGCACTCTTTTTCTTCCGCCCCCACCATGGCCTTCACCATGGCGGGGGCGGAAGAGACCCCCTCCCCTGCACATGCACCGGTATGATGTCAGCAGCCACTGACGCACCGGCGCATGCGCGGGACTTCCGCCGGCCGGCGAAGGCTTTTCGACCCCGGCTGGCGGTGCGCCAAAGGCCGTTCGCGCCGGCCGGCGGAGTGGGAGCCACTCTGGCGCGGGCCTAGCCCCTAAAGGTGCTGAATTCTCCGCACCCTTTGGGGAGGCCCGACACCGGAGTGGTTCACGCCACTCCGTCCCGCCGGGACCCCCGCCCCGCCGGGTAGGGGAGAATCCCGGCCCATATATGAAGAACCAAAAAAATGTAAATCTGTTGATAAACATTAGAGACTTGAAAGTAAGTGATAGGGTGGAGGGCACAAATCCTTAGGATTTTTGGAACAATTTAGCAGGAATTTCAACTTACATAACATATTCAGGAGGAAATTCCATGGCCTTGCTACAACAACAACCACAAATGCTTCAGCATGAACTAAAATTCACTGTGGGAAGCAGAGTACAAAATGATGCATAATTGTGAGTAAGGGGCTGTTTAGCACAGGGCTAAATCACTGGCTTTGAAAGCAGACCAAGGCAGGCCAGCAGCACAGTTCGATTCCCGGATCAGACTCCCGGAACAGGTGCCTGAATGTGGCGACTAGGGGCTCTTCACAATAACCTAATTTGAAGCCTACTTGTGACAATAAGCGATTTTCATTTCAATTTTCATTTCAACTCGTCTGGCGGAAGGAATAAAGTAAAGTTGGTTACATCTTTCTCAAGCTTGTAAAGTAGTAGGTGAGAACTATTATGAAAGTTGGCTCAGAAATCTCCCTGTCCCTGAATGGTAAGATTTGAGGCATACAGAAACCATACTTTATGACTCTATGCAGTCAAATCTCAGGACCATTAGCACTGTGTCGATTGTATTTTCCAGTTTAAGTGTAATATATAACTGGAGTCAAATTCAACTTCAGCGCGATAATCAATATGGATGATATTGAATATCATGAATATTGGCTGTAAACATCTGGCTCAATTTTCCTTTCTATTGAACTCAGCTCAGTATTTCAAATACCCTTTGACCATAGGAGACTGCAGCAAAAATGAATGTATTTTTAACCTCGTATGTACCAATCAAACACATTCTCACTTGAAACCCTTTGTTTGAAATGACCTTACTAATCATAGTTAGGTGCTGCAGCTGTCAGCTCTTCAGGTTGATTGTACAATGCTCTTCTTCCTTTAAAATGTTACAAACTCGAGGGAGACTGTCGTTAACCATTCAGGCAAGAAATTTAATGTAAGCCTTTCAGTGACTTTACTAAAAGCCTCAGGAGAAAGTCACGCCTACTTGAGTCCTTCAGAATTGAAATTATAGACCTTTCATCAATTGAACTTTCTAGAAGAGGTTGTTTTGTTTCTCTCTTTAAAATTACAAACATATCTGCCCTGGTTTTCCTTCCATGGGGGTTGCTTTGAAACTGCCTCGCTTTCCATTCACAGAAAGCTGCAGAATTCTGGCTGGTTCACTATGGCAACATTTTCTTTGCTACATATGTACAGAGGTTTGACTTCCATCAACCATCATCTGTGGCATAAGTTATGGTTAAGATGAATCAACCTTTCTATGAATCAAAATTGGAACAACTGAAGCAACATTTCATGGAATTACAGAATTGTGAAAGCACAGAGACCATGCAGCCTGAACGAAACAGAAGTGAAAATTAAATTATGAACAGAAGTTTTCTTTAATAACCAGAATCATGTAAATTGTAGGAATTATGGTGCGCAAGGTTATTTCATTGAATATATGAGACCCCCAGGAAATCAACCCACCCCCATTTAACTACTGTATTGAAGTTCTCAGCAGATCAGAACAGGAGATATTAAACATGATTTATCAATATATGATTTAAGGAAAAAAAGAGTTTGTTACTTTGCCAAGTATGAATTCACAGATTTGGCCATGATTTACCCGAATGATGATAGAATCTAGTGCTCAAGTAGCCGGGTGTTTCCTGGCACTTGTTGCATCAAGAAACAGCACGCTATCTAACGCCATCAGGGTAGGTCGGGGACTTCAGCGGATAACACGTGACCAAGGTTGCATTTAGTCCCCTTTTCTGCACTGAGGAACTCCGCTTGCCGGAACGTCTCAGTGCAGCGAGAGATTGGGACGCCATTTTTAAATGGCATCCTGATCACTCGAGCCCCCGACACGACCCCCTAACTTCTCAAGCCCCAGTTCACAGCTGAGGGGGTCCTCCCAGCCCCCCCCCCCCCCCCCACACACACACACCCCACACACTTTGTGTGGAGTGTGAACACTGCAGGAGCCTGTTGGACTGAAAGACTTGTTTCTGTGCTATGAATGCTGTGGAATAATATATAATAGCATCTAAACTCTTCACAATGTTAAAACCTTCAACTAAGTCTTCTCTTAACCTTCTCTACCTCAATGGAGATTATCACAGTATCTCATAGTCAATCCATGACAGTGTTCTGATGAATCTACATTTGACAACACCTGTGATTCTAGTGTCCTTTTCGCAATGTGGCACCCAGTACTGCACATAGCATTCTATCTGCTGCCAAACTACTTGTACATTACTCTTTTCTCTTTAATCTACACAATTTTTAAATAAAATCTAAAATGCCATTGGCCTTTCATAACTGCTTTACTGCATTCAATTTAGACCAACGGGTCAATAAATACTTGGTTCATCCTGCTCTGTCATAGTGAACAAAGGTGTGGTATTAAATACCCTCGAGTCCAGCGCACACGTTGCATATTTAATGAAGATGAAAAATTGTGACCCCGAGCTCTGCTACATCCTTCTTTGACTTTTTTGAATGTCCTAGTGTGCCAGTCATCAGGACCCAGAGGCTTTGGGCTGGATTTATGGTGCCACACCAGTGTTTTCGGCAGAGAGGGCAGGTTAAATAGGAGGGGTGGCTAGCCCACCACCTTCCCACCACTGAGCTGTAATCAGAGCGAATGTGGAAATCAGCAGCCTGCCTGTCGTTTTTAAATGATTAATTAACTATTAATTGAGCTTGTTACAAAGCCAATTGGCCTGGCTATTATGTTGCCCAAGTTATAATATGGCAGGAGTGGGCAGGCCATTTATCTTTTCAGTGAAGGGAAGGAACTGGGCATTGGAAACACCGCCCCTGCCAAATGATCCCCCCCCACCTTTGTTCCTCCCCACCTGTCCTCCAAAATTCACCTCCACCGTCTTGCCCAGTTCCCCCCTCCTGTTGATGAAGAAAGAGTCTTAAGCTAGCCTGTACCTTAAAACAGGTTTACCCCAAGACAGCAAAGCAAAGTCACAGACTCGCCCAGTTCCTCCCAGACACACAGAATGAACTGGTTTATACACTCTTTCGGGGACAGTTGTGCTAATTTACCAATTTAAAGTATGCATTTCATTGCAATGCAAATTCAACATTGACAACTAGGCTTTTGATCCTCCCTCCATCCAAAATCTGGGTCATGATGCTATGGCTGTCTTCATCCCAGGCCAACGAACAGTCCCAGTAGCATCCACTACTGAGTTCTGGCACTGCCGGGACTGCTGGAGCTGGTAACCAATCAGATTGGCTGGCAGTTCTCGAGGGTGATTCCTCCCACTGAGGGGCAGAAGTTCCATTCTCACCTCGTTCGTATCGCCTGTAGTGTGCATTGCTATGGGGCAGCCATTTTAACATGAGTTAGCTGCCATCCAACATTTCCAGGGATGGGGGTGCGGGGAGAGCGAGCAATACATAAAAACATAAGAACTAGGAGCAGGAGTAGGTCATCTGGCCGCTCAAGCCTGCTCCACCATTCAATGAGATCATGGCTGATCTTTTGTGGACTCAGCTTCACTTTCCGGCCCGAACACCATAACCCTTAATCCCTTTATTCTTCAAAAAACTATCTATCTTTACCTTAAAAACATTTAATGAAGGAGCCTCAACTGCTTCACTGGGCAAGGAATTCCATAGATTCACAACCCTTTGGGTGAAGAAGTTCCTCCTAAACTCAGTCCTAAATCTACTTACCCTTATTTTGAGGCTATGTCCCCTAGTTCTGCTTTCACCCGCCAGTGGAAACAACCTGCCCGCATCTATCCTATCTATTCCCTTCATAATTTCAAATGTTTCTATAAGATCCCCCCTCATCCTTCTAAATTCCAACGAGTACAGTCCCAGTCTACTCAACCTCTCCTCGTAATCCAACCCCTTCAGCTCTGGGATTAACCTAGTGAATCTCCTCTGCACACCCTCCAGTGCCAGTACGTCCTTTCTCAAGTAAGGAGACCAAAACTGAACACAATACTCCAGGTGTGGCCTCACTAACACATTATACAATTGCAGCATAACCTCCCAAGTTTTAAACTCCATTCCTCTAGCAATGAAGGACAAAATTCCATTTGCCTTCTTAATCACCCGTTGCGCCTGTAAACCAACTTTCGGTGACTCATGCACTAGCACACCCAAGTCTCTCTGAACAGCGGCATGCTTTAATATTTTATCATTAAATAATAATCCCGTTTGCTGTTATTCCTACCAAAATGGATAACCTCACATTTGTCAACATACGTCCACATCCCCCTCATAAAGTTACACTAACCTTTTAACAACAAATTCCTGTGATACAATAATTTTTATCAACCTTCCTCGAATACACTTCTACCAACACTCATATTTCCTGGAGAACTTTGAATTGGTAACAAGACAAAATAAATATCCAATAAATATATATACATATCTAATATCTCTGCCAGACCCTCACCATCTGTAACCAGACACCTTGGGCGGGATTCTCTGACCCCGGGCCAGGTTGGAGTATCGCCGGGCCGGCGCGATTCATGCGATGATGCCCCGACGGCGGCCCGCCGATTCTCCGGTGACCACCAGCGCTGTCGGCATGGTTCCGGTCGTGGGGCCACTCTATGCACCCCCAACCCCCCCCGGCGTTTCTCCACGCTGGCCGCCGAGATAGGCAGAGTCTCACCGCCGGGTTCACATGTGGTCTTACCCGGCGGGACCCCGGCGTCCATCCTGCAGGGGGCAGCCTGGGGGGGGGGGGGGGGGGGGGGGGGGGGGGGAGGGGGGGGGGGTCCGACCCCGGGGGGGCCTCCACCGTGGCCTGGCCCGCGATCGGGGCCTACCGATCAGTGGGCCGGCTTCTCCTGATGGGGGCCTCTTTTACTCCGCGCCGGGCCCCTGCAGCTCTACGCCATGTTGTGTCAGGGCTGGCGCGGAGAAGGAACCTAGCGCGCATGAACGAGTTCGCGCTGGTCGTAGCGCACATGCACAAATTCGCGCCGGTCGTAGCGCACATGCACAAATCCGCGCTGGTCGTAGCGCACATGCACAAATTCGCGCCGATTGCAGAGTGCATGCGCAGACCCACGCTGCCTGTTTGACGCCGGTATTGGCTGCTGGAGCTGTGAGTCACTCCAGTGCTGTGCTGTAGGGCTCAGGGTCGCTGCTCCTGGGGGTCTGTTGCCGCCGTTGTAAAACACGACGGCGTTTACAATGGCGTAAACACTTAGCCTCAGGATCAGAGAATCCTGCTCCTCATTACATCTCTGAACAGTGCTACTCTTTACTGAATTTCAGATTTGTTTACTTTTTATATGCTACTGGTATTCCTTACTACTTCCTTTTTTTATCTGCCCTTTTCCATATTCCTTTCAGGTGTTCAAACTCCCTTTTCACCGCCCCACTTTTTACATTCCCTATGATTTTCTTTATTACTGGTGGCTCTAATTTCAGCCTTTAAGTATCAGTTTTGTTTGAATGTTGCCCGTTGCAGATTCCGAACTTTGCTTTACCAGTAGACACATGGTAAAGTTCTGTAAATCAGTCAAGTGACCATGTTTTCAAAATTACACTGATCCTTAAACATGAATGATTTTCATTCCTTGTTCCGCTTTGCTGAAATAATTTGAACATACCAGAGTGAGACGGCAGCACAGTCTTGACCTGATGAAAACACCTCTTCACTAGTTGGTAAACACAATTTTGTAACAACCCGTCAGGCAATGTTTTTCACAAATGAGCAAGGGAGAGCACAAGGAAAATCATTCAATTAACTATAATTGCTTCTTTAATTAATTGAATTACTTAGGATACTTCCAGCGCCTAAAAGATACTGGCTGCAATTGCTAATAAACTTGACTGCTTTTCACACAATGATTGAATAAACCAGAAGATACTTTTCAAAATTCAGGGTATTCCAATTGATGCAGCTTCCTTAATTACATTGAAATATTTGGTTCATTTGATTTTTATATAAAAAAGGCAGAGAAGTAGTTCTGGGGATTTTTGCAGAGTACAACTACGCTTTGAAATATGGAAACTTAATATCACATTTTGCCAGCTATTTCATTCTGAGTCTTGGTGTGGAGATGCCGGTATTGGACGGGGGTGGGCACAGGAAGAATTCTTACAATGCCAGGTTAAACTCCAACAGGTTTGTTTAGAGTCACTAGCTTTCGGAGCACAGCTCCTTCATCAAAGAAGAAAAGTACAGCGCAGGAACAGGCCCTTTGGCCCTCCAAGCCTGCGCCCACCATGCTGCCCGCCTAAACTAAAATCTTCTACACTTCGGGATCCGTATCCCTCTATTCCCATCCTATTCATGTATTTGTCAAGATGCCCCTTATATGTCACTATCGTCCCTGCTTCCACCACCTCCTCCGGCAACGAGTTCCAGGCACCCACTACCCTCTGTGTAAAAAAAACTTGCCTCGTACATCTCCTCTAAACCTTGCCCCAATTGTTACCCCCCCTTTTCTGCCCCCCCCCGCTTACTGACTCCACTCCCCCCCCCCCCCCCCCTCCCAGGTCCGACTCCTGGAACTGCCACATTTATGGATTCCTGGTCATCTCTCAACAGTGGCTAAAAGACTGCACAAGAGACATAATTTTTTTAAGTTTTAATGTGGTGCGGAAAGATCGATTCATTCCTGAAGCGATAATAAAAGAAGGTTATTTCATAAACAAACTCTATTAAAATGAAAGAAAACAAAACAATATTTAAACTTTTACTTCAGCTCTAACACAGACATATTACATTCATTTTCTTAACCTTAACACAGTAGTTCCCATTAAAATACAGTGTACATCAACATGCCGCTCTCGTCCCACTTACACGAACAGATAAAGGCAATACTTGCATTTATGAAGCAATTTTTCTTCTTTGGCGACAGTTGTTCAGATGCCTTTTCCAAAGCCTGCCTTTGTGGTGACTTTCATGACCTTTCTGGTCGATTTCCACAGCCTTCTACCTGTATTGGGCCAAAATAGAATTTCCTGTCTCTCTAAGCTCCGCCTACCCCGTCAAACAAAGGTTCTCCCCCGAGGTGACCAGACTTGAATCCATTATCATTATCTTAGCTGATTGCTCATTCCCGTTAGGTTCAGAGCTATGCCATTTATATGCAAGTAGCCTTCCAATGACGGACAAATGGGTCATCAGATTCTGTGATGGGCTAATGGCTTAATCAAACAAGGTTGTCTCGAATGACAATGGTTCTTGAGTAGATCATCCTGGCTCAACTGGGGCATCCTGTGTATTCCCCCTAACAAGGCTAAGTCTGAATAGGACAAGGTAACTCAGGGTGTGGGTGTATCCCTCTGACTGCTGCAAGCAGTTTTTCGCCTCAGTCTGTTTAACCCTGAAATTGCCTGTTACATATTGGACCCCATTTCTAGACCAAAGTTCCTAATATACTCTATCATGACACAACCTGGCACCCAGGGCACCCTGGCAGTACCAGCCTGGCACTCCGGTGCTGCCACACTGACACAACAGTGCCAACCAGGTGCCTGGCTGGCAGTGCCAAGATGCCCAAATGCCGAGGAGTGCCAGGGACCACCTGGGGGTTTCCAATGGTCTGTGAGACCCCCTGAAGTGCCATAAATGCCACCCTGGCGAAGTCTCACAGGTGTGGCCGCTGAGTCCCGGGCTCTAGATGAATCCAATGTCTGGGTATCTAAATGAGCCATTGGGCTCGTTTAAATATGCAGATCTGGATCTTGCCCAATGAGGGTGAGATGCAATAATTGCCAGGCAGAGTTCCAGGGCATCTAGTTAATGGCCTATGAAGAAGAAATGTAATCAGGAATAAAGTAGCATAAAGATGATTTCTTGAGGTATGGTTTTGTCAGTTCTGCCAATGCAAATAAGGATACTAAGCTCATGTATTATATACAGGGAAGTACTGGCAAATGAGAACAGAAGTGTCAGATTTTGAAAGAGAAGCGGTGGGTGAAAAATTCCTTTTGAGGTCGCGACCCCAATCAGTTATTAACTTAGAGTTGACTCCAAATTGCTCCTGCTGTCAGGGGTGGGGAGGGTGTAGACTGTGAAAATGACAGTCCTCCCGAGATTGCTGTTTGTGTTTCAGTGTCTTCAATCTTCATTCCCAAGGCACTTTTTAGAAAGATGAATATGGCGATCTCAGGTTTTATACGGGCCAAGAGAGCCCAGAGGGTGAAGAAGGTCCTTCTTGAATGGGGGCACGGGGAGGGAGGCTTGGCCTTTCTGAACTTTATTAATTACTACTGGACGGATAATATATCGATGGTTAGGAAATGGGTAGGGTGGGGGAGGGGTGTGTCGGTGTGGGAGCGAGTGGAGGCGGCATCTTGCAAGGGCACGAGTCTGGAGGCTCTGTTAACGGCACCTCTGCTGTTCTCACCGGCTCGGTACTCCACAAGCCCAGTGCTAGTGCCAGCCCTGAGAGTGTGGGGGCAGCACATGAGACTGGAGGGGGCATCGGTATGGTCACCGATCTGTGACAATCACTGGTTCACTCCTGGGAGGTTGGCCTGCGGCTTCAGGAGATGGCAGCGGGCAGGGATTGAGAGATTTGGTGATCTCTTCATTGAGGAGAGTTTCCCAAGCTTGGAGGAGCTTGAGGTGTTTGAGTTGCCGGGTGGGAACAGCTTCCGGTACCTGCAGGTACAGGATTTTGTTCGGAGGCAGGTCCCGAGCTTCTCCCGCCTCCCACCAAGGGGATTACAGGATAAGGTGTTGAATAAAACAGGAGTTGGGGAAGTGATGGTGTCGGAAATAGACAAGGAACTGATGGAGTAAGAAGGGGTTCCAATTGGGGAGGTGAAGAGGAAGTGGGAGGAAGAGCTGGAGGGGAGTTGGAAGTCAGGTTATGGGAGAAGGCCCTGGGGAGAGTCAATGCATGCTAGTCATGTGACAGGCTTAACCTGATCCAGTTCATGGTGGTCCACAGGACTCATATGACTGTGGCCCAGATGAGTAGGTTTTTTGAGGAGGTGGAGGACAGGTGTGGGCGGTGTGAGGGGGAAGTTCTGCGAATCATGTACACACGCTTTGGGCGTGTTCAAGGCTGAGGGGATTTTTAGATGTCATGTCAGAGGTCCTAGAAGGGAGGGCGACTGCGAGTCCAGAGACGGCAATATGTGGAGTGTCGGCACGGCGCTGAGGTCCCAGGTTCGATCCCGGCTCTGGGTCACTGTCCGTGTGGAGTTTGCACATTCTCCCCGTGTCTGCGTGGGTTTCGCCCCCACAACCCAAAGATGTGCAGAGTAGGTGGATTGGCCACGCTAAATTGCCCCTTAATTGGAAAAAATAATTGGGTAATCTAAATTTATTTTTAAAAAAATAAAAAAAATATGTGGAGTGTCGGAAGATCCAGGATCCCGGGGGGGGGGGGGGGGGGGGGGGGCAGAGGCCGACATTTTGGCCTTTGCCTCCATGGTGGCCCGGAGACCGAATTTGCAGGGATGGAGGGATTTGGAACCTCCAAAGTCGGGGGTTTGGGTCAGCGACATGGCAGGATTTCCTAGGCTAGAGAAAATTAAGTTCGCCTAAAGGGATTCACTACAGGGGTTTGCTTGGAGGTGGCAGCTGTTCATCGACTTCTTCAAGGAAAATTGACCAAACTCAATCTCTCGCTACCACTGGACCCATGACTCTTATTTGAAAAATAAGAGATCCTACAGTGACCTGATGGAACTTTTACTTCTGGAGGTGGTCAGGTACACTGTCAGGCAATTAGTTGAGGAGTTCTACCTGTGGTGGCAGCCATTCATTTCCCACTTTAATTAGTCACCATCAACTGTTTGGGGTGGGGTTGGGGGCCAGTTAGTTCTTATTGTTGTGGAAAGGGAGTTTCTTTCTTGGGTGGGATTTATATGGTTGGTTGTGTTTTTCTAATAATGCATTATGTAACATTCTGTGAAAGTATGTTTGCACATAATTGAATTTTTTTAAATAAAAATATTTTTTAACTGGTCACCATGATGATGGGGGAGGGTCAGTGGTGAATTACAGCTGGCTGGACTTTTTCCTGAAAGTAATTTATTTCCAGTGATCAGTGGGATGATACTGAAATACACAAATTTATGGCAATCCTTAAAAGGATTAAAGTGAGATTGCTGCTGGAGCAGGTGGTCCATATATCTTTTCCAAAAGAAATTATATAGTTGCTTGAGATAAAAGATTACAGATTATGGGGAATGAGCAAGAATTTGGAATTAGACTGGATGGGCTCCTGTGGAGAAAAACGGCAGCAGTTTGATGAGTCAAAGGTCTGTTCCGCTGCAGAAATACATTATATATCTGTAACGTATGCAGGAGAAAAACAAGGCAGAAGGGTTTGTTATACCTGTACTTACCTCATTAGTTTCACAAGAGGACATGACAAATCTGAAGATTCTGCAGTCCTTTTTGTATTGAATGTGATTAACGTAAGATCTTTCACTATTCAAGATGTCAAAATATTCATCAGGACCGCGAGCTCTTGGGTTAATAGCTTTGACCCTGCCACCATTGAAAGAGACCTAGTTTTTCCAAGACTCTTTTATTTAATACCCAAGTATAATAACAATTCATATGATAATGACAATGTCTAAAATGTTTTACACCGGGCACCGTTTTATGCAAGGAAATTGTGTTGACATGTGTCCGATGCAATACTTTTGAAACGATGAAGAAAGGATGAAGACTGTTTAACAGGAACATGTTTGTCTGCTACTAATTTGGTGTCAAATGCTATTTTGCATGAGTAAACGTTTCCGCAAATGAACAAAATCCTGCTACATCTTTGACAAAAAGCAATAAAATGGCAATTTAATCATTCTATTGTTCATGTTGCGTTGTTACAAAAGAGGGCAAAAAAGCCCAATATCTGCTATGGCACACAGGAAACTGGATAGTTACAGACCAGGCATTATACTTCTGTTTGATCATATGATAGTGATATTTTCAGTGCCCTTAGTGTTCAAAAAGGTTAAGTGGGGTTACGGGAATAGGGTGGAGGCGTGAGCTTCAGTAGGGTTCTCTTTCCAAGGGCCGGTGCAGACTCGATGGGCTGAATGGCCTCCTTCTGCACTGTAAGTTTTATGATTTGATGATCAAGGTAGCATTTGACTGAATATGGCATGAAGGAGCCCCAACACAGTTGGAGTAGATGGAAATCAGGGAAAACATTCTCCACTAGCACAAAGGAAGATTGTTGTGGTTATTGGAGGTCAATCATCTCAGCCCCAGGACATCACTGCAGGCATTCCTCAGGGTAGTTCCAACCATCTTCAGCTGCTTCATCAACGACCTTCCTTCCATCATAAGGCCAGAAGTGGGGATGTTCACTGATGATTGCACAATGTTCAGCACCATTCAACTTTTCAGATACTGAAGCAGTCCATGTCCAAATGCAGCAAGACCTGGACAATATCTAGGTTTGGGCTGACATGTGCCAAGTAACATTTGCACCACGCCAGGAAATTAACGTCTCTAATAAGAGAGAATTTAAAGATTGTCCCATGACATTCAGTGGCATGACCATCGCTGGTAACGCCACTATTTACATCTTGGGAATTAACATCGATCAGAAGCTTAACCGAACAAGCCATATAAATACTCGACTACAAGAGCAGCTCAGAAGCTGGGAATCCTGTGGCAATTAACTCATCTCCTGACTCTGCAAAGCCTGTCCACCATCTGTAAGGCACAAGTCAGGGTGTAATGGAATACTCTTCACTTGCCTGGATGTGTGCAGCTCCAACAACACTCAAGCTTGACAGCATCCAGGACAAAGCAGCCTGCTTGACTGGCACCCCATTCACTCCCTCCGCCCTAGACGCACACTAGCAAGTGTGTATATCATCTACAAGATGCACTGCAGGAACTCACCAACGTTCCTCAGACAGCATCGTGCAAACCTATCACCTCTACCTAGAAGGACAAAGTAAGAAGTCTTACAACACCAGGTTAAAGTCCAACAGGTTTGTTTCAAACACGAGCTTTCGGAGCACGGCTCCTTCTTCAGGTGAATGGAAAGGCAATGTAGTCTACCTCATACGCTGCAGGAAAGGATGTCCCGAAGCGTGGTACATTGGCGAGACCATGCAGACACTGCGACAACGAATAAACGGGCATCGTGCGACTATCAACAGGCAGGACTGTTCCCTTCCAGTTGGGGAACACTTCAGCAGTCAAGGACATTCAGCCTCTGATCTCCGGGTCAGCATTCTACAAGGAGGCCTTCAGGAGACGCGACAACGCAAAATTGCTGAGCAAAAACTTATAGCTAAGTTCCGCACGCATGAATGCGGACTCAACCGGGATCTGGGGTTCATGTCGCATTACATTCGGCCCCCACCAACAAGCCTGGACTTGCAGAGGCCTACCGACTGAACTGGCTTGGGACAATTCACACCTCTTTAACCTGGAGTTACCTCTCTCTCTGCATCTTTGATGATTTGATTGCCTGCAGGTGCTCGCATTCCGGGGCATCTCTGACTGTGTCTATATAAACATTTCTGGAACAAGCCTTTCCATTCACCTGAAGAAGGAGCCGTGCTCCGAAAGCTCGTGTTTGAAACAAACCTGTTGGACTGTAACCTGGTGTTGTAAGACTTCTTACTGTGCTCACCCCAGTCCAACGCTGGCATCTCCACATCATGGCTACCATTGACACCGCAAACTGCCGGCTCAAAGTGGAGAGGATCTCCAGGAAGATCGCGCATATAGACACTGACATTCAGTTTCTACAAAGATGCAAAAAAGCAGACAAGATCCCGAAAGGACTACAGATCAAAAACCCACTCAAGTCGACTTACAACACAGACTACGCTGAAAGACTCTGCCACCGCACCTCTGTCACACTCCTCAAACACCTCGTACACCAACTCTACAGCAGTCGACGCAACCTGGAAACCAAGAGAGAGGCCATATTCTCAACTTGCGCTCAGGACACAGCAGACCAGCTGCGGAACACCGCCAAACAGATGAGACAGCAATACTATGCCACCTACATGCACACCAAGAACAGGAAGCTTGAGAAACTTGGCATCACCACCAGCAGCAATCAAGCTTCTCCCGGTACAACAGTCGAAAACAATACAGGGAAATCCATTGTCAACTTGTCAGACTACACCCTTCAACCAGACGAAATCGAAGTCCTCAGCAGAGGGCTCAATTTCTGCACCACCACCAAAATGGACCCCATCAGTCTCGCGGCAGATACGGAGGAATTCATCAGGCGAATGAGGCTCCGGGAATTCTTCCACAGACCCCAAGAGGCCGACAGCGAACCCAGGGACACGACCAATGAACCGGAACAGCAGACCGCGAGATCTGCAGTGCAGCAACCGGAAAGGAAAGAGTCAAATTGGACCCCTCCGGAAGGCCGCTGCCCTAGACTCGACATGTATGCTCAAGCCGTCAGAAGTCGTGTCAATGCCAGATTCATCACTCGCAATCACAAGGCAGCCTCAAACGTCACCCAAGCACAACGCAACGCCATCCGCACTCTCAAGACCAACCGCAACATCGTCATCAAACCAGCAGACAAAGGAGGGGCCACCGTCATACTGAACAGAACAGACTACTGCAAAGAAGTATACCGACAACTCGACAACCAGGAACACTACAGGCAGTTACCCGCAGATCCAACCAAGGAACACATCCGCCAACTCAGCAGACTGATCAAGACCTTAGATCCAGACCTTCAGAACACCCTACGTGCTCTCATCCCACGTAATCCCCGCATTGGAGATCTCTACTGCCTCCCGAAAATACACAAGGCCAACACACCAGGCCGTCCTATCGTTTCAGGCAATGGGACCCTGTGTGAGAACCTCTCTGGCCACATCGAGGGCATCTTGAAACCCATCGTACAAGGTACAACCAGCTTCTGTCGCGACACGACGGACTTCCTACAGAAACTCAGCACCCATGGACCAGTTGAACCAGGAACATTCCTCGTCACAATGGATGTCTCGGCACTCTACACCAGCATCCCCCATGACGACGGCATTGCTGCAACAGCCTCAGTCCTCAACACCGACAACTGCCAATCTCCAGACGCAATTCTGCAACTCATCCGTTTCATTCTAGACCACAACGTCTTCACCTTCGACAACAAATTCTTCATCCAGACGCACGGAACAGCCATGGGGACCAAATTTGCACCTCAATATGCCAACATCTTCATGCACAAGTTTGAACAGGACTTCCTCACCACACAGGACTTTCAACCGATGCTATACACCAGATACATCGATGACATTTTTTTCCTTTGGACCCACGGCGAGACATCACTGAAACGACTACACGATGACATCAATAAGTTCCATCCCACCATCAAACTCACCATGGACTATTCTCCAAATTCAGTTCCATTCTTGGACACACTCGTCTCCATCAAGGACGGTCACCTCAGCACCTCGCTTTACCGCAAGCCCACAGATAATCTCACGATGCTCCACTTCTCCAGCTTTCACCCGAAACACATTAAAGAAGCCATCCCCTATGGACAAGCCCTCCGTATACACAGGATCTGCTCAGACAAGGAGGAGCGCAACAGACACCTACAGATGCTGAAAGATGCCCTCGTACGAACGGGATATGGCGCTCGACTCATTGATCGACAGTTCCACCGCGCCACAGCAAAAAACCGCACCGACCTCCTCAGAAGACAAACACGGGACACCACTGACAGAGTACCCTTCGTCGTCCAGTACTTTCCTGGGGCGGAGAAACTACGACATCTTCTTCGCAGCCTCCAACACATCATCAGCGAGGATGGACATCTTGCCAAGGTCATCCCCACACCCCCACTACTGGCCTTCAAACAACCGCGCAACCTCAAACAAACCATTGTTTGCAGCAAATTACCCAGCCTTCAGAACAGCAACCACAACACCACAAAACCCTGCCAGGGTAATCTCTGCAAGACATGCCAGATCATCGACATGGACACCACCATTACACGTGGAAACACCACCCACCAGGTACGCGGCGCATACTCGTGCGACTCGACCAATGTAGTCTACCTCATACGCTGCAGGAAAGGATGTCCCGAAGCGTGGTACATTGGCGAGACCATGCAGACACTGCGACAACGAATAAACGGGCATCGTGCGACTATCAACAGGCAGGACTGTTCCCTTCCAGTTGGGGAACACTTCAGCAGTCAAGGACATTCAGCCTCTGATCTCCGGGTCAGCATTCTACAAGGAGGCCTTCAGGAGACGCGACAACGCAAAATTGCTGAGCAAAAACTTATAGCTAAGTTCCGCACGCATGAATGCGGACTCAACCGGGATCTGGGGTTCATGTCGCATTACATTCGGCCCCCACCAACAAGCCTGGACTTGCAGAGGCCTACCGACTGAACTGGCTTGGGACAATTCACACCTCTTTAACCTGGAGTTACCTCTCTCTCTGCATCTTTGATGATTTGATTGCCTGCAGGTGCTCGCATTCCGGGGCATCTCTGACTGTGTCTATATAAACATTTCTGGAACAAGCCTTTCCATTCACCTGAAGAAGGAGCCGTGCTCCGAAAGCTCGTGTTTGAAACAAACCTGTTGGACTTTAACCTGGTGTTGTAAGACTTCTTACTGTGCTCACCCCAGTCCAACGCCGGCATCTCCACATCATAGAAGGACAAAGGCAGCAGACACACGTGAACACTTCCAACTGGGTTTTGCCCTCCAAGTCACTCACCATCCTGATCTGGAAATATATCACAGCTCCTTCACGGTCGCTGGAACTCCCTCCCTAATAGCACCGTAGGCGTATTTACACCACATGAACTACAGTTCAAGGAGGAGCTCACCACCACCTTCTCAAGGGAAATTAGGGCTGGCCAATAAATGCTGGTTGCATCCCATGAATGAATAAAAAAGCTAACAGGCATTGTCTAAAGACCAGCAAATAGCTAAAGGGCAGAAACATGCAGAGAAATTAAGGGGTATTAATGATTAGGGATTTCAACTATGTTGATATTAATTAGACAGAAGAGGTAGGGAAAGGGGTTCCTATATCAATAGTAAAAAAGCCTAACAAGGGAAGATTTAGGTAATATAATCATTGGTTATGGTATAGGCAGCCATTGGGTCTGTGCTGGATATCTACAAGAGCAATTCACCGATTGCCACCTCCCTGCCCAGAGATTCAATTTCTTTTTGAAAGCCATGGTAGAACTTGCCTTCACCATTCTTTCAGACAGCACATTCCAGATCCTAACCACTATCTGTGCAAAAACATTTTTCATGTTGCCAATAATCTTGCATTTTTCTGCAGTGGAAAGAGTTTGTCTTCATCTACTTTGTCCAGTCCCCTCATGATTTTGAATAACTATCGAATCTCCTCTCAACCTTCTCCAAAGAAAACAGTCCCAACTTTGAAGTTCTTCAAACCTGGAACTATTCACCACTTGGCTTGCAGCAGTTCAAAAATGCAGATCACCATCACCTTTGAGGACAATTAGGGATGGGCAACAAATGCTTGCCTAGCCAACAATGCCACATCTTGCAAAAGAATAAAGAAAAATTCTCCTGACCCTTTTTTTGCACCCTCGGTAATAACTTCCATCCTTCTTAAAGAGTGATGCCCAGATTATGCGCTTTGATCATGATACAGGAGTATGAAAGTATGGCGAAAACCAATTTAATGAATTGAAGGAATGCTGATTTTGAGGATTGAGAATAAAACTTGGGAACATAAAATGGGAAACTATATTGGCAAGCATATTTAAAATGGTGCTCAACAGAATGCATAGAAAATATATTCTGCTAAAAACTACATACTTGTGGGACTCGATGGATGAAACATTAAATACATAGACGAAAGAGTACATGATTAAGAGAATATAAAGAGATTAGGGGAGATGTTGTAAACAATTTGAAAGATAAATAGGAACTATGTAGTTAAATTAGCAAGCAAAATAAAACAAAATATTAAAATATTTTAGAGGCCCATCAGGCTGAGACAGGAATAAGACCATCAAGGGAGAAACAGAATACCATAGGTAATGATGGCAGAAATATTAAATAATAACTTTGCTTAATCATCATCTTTATTAATGTCACAAGTAGGCTTACATTAACACTGCAATGAAGTTACTGTGAAAGCTGCCACATTCGGGCGCCCGTTCGGGTACACTGAAGGAGAATTCCGAATGTCCAATTCACCCAACAAGCACGCCTTTCGGGACTTGTTTTTTGGGGGGGGGGGGGGGGGGGAGAGAAACCGGAGCAAATCCAAGCAGACACAGGGAGAATATGCCGACTCCGCACAGTGACCCAAGCTGGGAATCAAACCTGGGACCCTGATGCTATGAAGCAACAGCGCTAACCACTGTCTTACTGTGCCGCTTCAGTGTTTACCAAGGAGGTAGAGCAGGCAGACATGAGATGATCAAAGAGATAAGTATATTTATAATATAAAAACAAAATGGTCAGCAAGAAATCCAAAAGTGAATTTACCATAAACATCTTTATGCAAAGAGTGGTGAGAATGTGGAATTCACGACCACAGAGTGGTTGAAGTGACAATGGTTTTCACAGTAAGACTTGGATGAGAAAAGATAGGAGGAGGTTCACGTAGAGCATAATCATCGGAATGGACTAGGGGGACTGAATTGACTGTTTCTGTATTAAACCTACATAAAAGTGTAACATTGGCAAATAACTTCAGACGTAACAAAACTTTATTTTAAGTCCCTTCTGCAGGAAAGTTTGAGACACTTCTGCATTTTCTGGTTCTCGATCTTTAAGGCCAGCGGATATGCAAGTGCAGTTCCATTGTTTTAAAGGGATTGAAGGAAATTTCAAACAATTGTAGACCAGTTAGTCTTATATCGATGGTGGACAAATTACTAGAATCAATCCTGAGAGATAGGATTAACTGTCACATAGAAAGGCATGAAGTCAGGGATAGATTTGTTAAAGGAAATTTTATTAAATTCTTTGAGGAAGTGATGTAGCTACCTAAGATGGCCACTTGCAAAAGGACCATGGGAATTATGGCCAACCCAGTACTCACGACAGATACAGAGTCTATGTGTATTTGGAGCACAGGTAACTAGACCTAATCAAAACCCCCCGCTCGTTTGCATTTTAATGGCCCATTTTTCCAGGACAATAGAACTCCAATCAAGAAACCGATACAGCCACAGACTGATCAGCGGCACGCCCTTTACTTAGAGAGCCCAACTGCCAAGGTCAATGACCGCTAAGGACCCGCCCAGCTACCAAGGCACCCACCCCTTTATTGGTCAAAATCGAAGATAGTGATCAGAGCCCTGTCAAACTATTGGGTCCAAGGTTAAGGACCACCCCAAAGAGCACAAAATCCCAGAGGGATAAAAGAGGACACAGCCATGTGTTCTGTCTCGTTTGGGTCCGGCCTGTGCCAGCCCAACTGTAGCAGGAACAGCCAGCCAAGTTCAAGACCAACGATCACTACTTGGCGGATGAGCCCAGCAGAGACAGAGCCACTTTCTTCGAGCCAGCCAAGTGAAATCCAGATAAAGGCCTTATCCATTTGCATAGCGCCAGTCGCCCTGAAGTTAAGTATAGGTTATTGTAGCTGATAGGTGTAGTTTAACTCGTAGTAGATGTTGTGTTTGCATGTCGAGGTAACTCTTGTGTATGTAATTAAACCATCTTTTGAACTAACTAACTGGTTGTGTGGTCATTTGATCGATACAAGGGAAGGCTTGTGGTTCACCAACATTACCATCAATATTAGCAACAGTATTGGCAACGCTATTGGGATCGAAAACGAGCAAGTGTGACAAGAAGGGTTGATGAAAGTAGTGCAGTGGATGTGGTGTACGTGGGTTTTCGCAAGGCATTTGACAAGGTTCCACATTGTAGATTGGTCAAAAGGTAAAGCCCAATGAATACAGGGTAATATGGCAAACTGGATAAAAAGTTGGCTTAATAACAGGAAGCAATTGCAACAGTCGTTGTATGCCCTTATGAATGGAAAGTTATTTCAAATGGTGTTCCATAGGGCTTGGTCTTGGGACCCTTATTATTTGTTATATATTAATGATTTGGACGCGAACGTGGGGCACGATTGGGAAATTTGCAGACGACAGCAGTGGACAGTGTAGAGGATAGCTAAAAACCTCAAAATGATATAGATGGGTTGGTGAACTGGGCGTTAAAGTGGCAGATAGATTTTAACACCGAGAAGTGAGAGGTCATGCATTTAGGGAGGTCAAACAGTTATAGAGAGTAGACAATAAATGGGAATATACTAAGAGATGTAGATGAAGTGAGAGATCTTGGCGTACAGTTACATAGATCCCTAAAGGCAGCAGTTCAAGTAGACAAGGTTGTAAAGAAGGCATATGGAATGTTCTCCTTCATCAACAAGATGTATAGAATACGTATAGAATATAAAAGGATACAACGTTCGAATGGATAAAACACCAGTGAGGCCACAACTGCAGTAATGTGTGCAATCCTGGTCATCACATTATAGGAAGGACGTAATTCTTCCTGTGCAGAGGGGGTTTACAAGAAAGCTGCCAGGGCTAGAAAAGTGTAGCTACGAGCAGAGATTAGATAGGTTGTGGTTATTTTCCTTGGAACAAAGAAGGCGGAGGAGTGACTTGCATAGCACAGTGCATGAGGCCATTTTGCCCATCGTGTCTGCATCGACCCACTTAAGCCCTCATGTCCACCCTATAACCCCTCCTAAACGTTTTGGATACCAAGGGCAATTTAACATGGCCAAACCACCTAACCTGCACGTCTTTGGACTGTGGGAGGAAAGCGGAGCACCAGGAGGAAACCCACACAGACACGGGGAGAACGTGCAGGCTCCGCAGAGACAGTGACCCAGCGGGGAATCGAACCTGGGACCCTGGCGCTGTGAAGCCACACTGCTATCCACTGTGCTAACATGCTGCCCTGATTGAGGTTTACCAAATTATGAGAAGAGATAGAGTGAACAGGATAAAATTGTTTCCCTTGGCGGAGAATTCTAGAACCAGGAGACATATATTCCAGATAAGTGGCAGAAGGGCACACGAGGAAGAACTATTTTTACGCAGAGGGTAGTGGGTATCTGGAATTCGATGCCTGAGTTGGTGGTGGAGGCAGAGACACTAAACTCTTTTTAAAAATACCTGGATCTGCACCTCAAGTGCTGTAAACTACAGGACTATGGACTGGGTGCAACAAGGTGGGATTAAAAAGGGCACCTGGGTGCCCTTGGGTTGGCATGGACAAGATGGGCCGAATGGCATCCTCTGTGCTGATACTTTTCCATCATTCTATGCTTCAATTTACTCTTGATTTTTGGGCAAAAGACATGCAGAAGTCAGTCTGAGTCACATAAATGTCTTGGTGGAAGAAAGCGAGTTGACTGTGTGGGGTAAGAAAAATTGTACCATACATTCTCAAAAGTTGCAGTAACTCTGGAATATATAAAGAAAGATTTGGCAACTGATATTTCACAGTTTGAGAGTAACAAAAATATTCTGAATGTTAATGGTGCTTTATTGCTGAACATGTATGTGTCTTCAGTGATTTGAGAAAAATAAAACCAAAGAATTTAACAATGAAGATGTTTATTTTGCCCTTTGCATTTGTGCACCAAACACTTCACATTAAACTTTTAGTTTTTCTTGAGGGTGACAAAAACTGTACATAGACGCCAACGTTTTGCAGACAAAAAAATGTACCCAACATGTGAAACATTATGCTGAAAACATCATACTCCACATACATAGGATTTACATAACTGCCAATAATGTTTATGCACATCTGGTCATAGTGTAAGCTGTGCTTAGAAGACAACTAGCTTTGAAGTGTTGTGGCATCACAAACAGGATTTATGGCAGAACTTCACAAATATTTTGTTGATGCAGCACAAAAATCACCATAACTTATGGGCACACAAAAAATAGCCTGCTCTTAAGGACAACAAATAGTCATTTAAAAAGTGCTCAATAAAGTCAAAACATTCAATTTATGAAATGAATTGATTTTCACCAATCCAAACAAACTGCTGTTCACATTAACAATCGCGTCCATAGGAGACTGCATCTTCCAGCATAACATTTGGAATTTGCTATTTATTTGGTTTAAAAAAAACATTGGTGAGTGAAAAGATTTGTCCAATGCAATCTGCTCATAACACAACACTGTTAACATCTGAATTAAATTTAAGTTAAAATCGGATAGTGACCTACCCAATATTTTCAAATGCATATGAAGTTTTGAATTACATGTAAAACTACTGAAAGTTGAACAAAATCAAATGAAAGGATTCCAATTGTCCAATCTGATCGTAATTGCAGGAAAATAAAATCATAACAGAAACATTTTAAAACAAATATAATTTACCACTACTTTCAAACAACAATCCCTTCAAAATTTGGTACGAGTGATAATAACATTTCCATAGAACCCAAAAAAAAAGCAGCTGATTTGTATGGTATTGCTGTCATTTCTATTCAACTACATTTAAATGTCTTGTCATTAAATTAATAAAAGGACAGTGTTATTACATACATAATTCCATTCACAATTTAACTTTCACTTCTTAATGACAATTAATTACAACCATATTCAGATTGGTCCAGTGTAAAGATTTTCCATATGTGCCACCTATTTTGTTTTTACCAATTTTAAACAGTGAATTTAGAAAGTTTCAATAAAAGCAAGTTAGCCAAGTGAACATTCTTAAAAACAGAACATGCATGTGCATTTTAAACAGGGCTGGATTTGCTGCCTATACTATCCTTCATTAAGTCAATTACTAAAGCGTACACAAAATGTCTCAACTACCGAACAATATTACAATGTTGAACATTTTCATATGTAACTGAGGTAACAATAACATATTCAGCTGTATCTTTTTGAGAACAGGACCTAGAGTAGGGCAGAATCAAATGGAATCTCGACTTGTGCATCATTTCAGATATTTCACCCTGTATAAGTAGCATCCAAAATGTGCAAGCTTGATTTAAAAAAAAACACTATTTGCTTCAATACTAAACAATTATTAGAAACCTAGTCATTGTTTTCCATGCTTTATTGATGTTTAATTTTAACATCAATTCCTCAAAGCCAAAACTAACCACAGTGAAGCAGAGCAGTGACCAATGGTGTGTACAGAGTAGTGTTTCGGTGAAGAGGTCTCATTCATAGCCCTAGGACATCAGCAATCTCTCACAGCAGCTCTCTACTACACTTTCAGCAGCTGTGTGGAGTTAACTCGACTAGAAACAGTACTCCAGCCAGTCCTCTTGGTCAGGAAAGATTTGTGGAATTGAGAAACTGCATAAATGTTAAAGGAGTGGAGGGAGAAAATTGCCAACAAGTATCATTTGTCCAGATGGGCATGAAAAAGCTCGTTTTACAGTGAGTTCAAAATTAAAATTGTAACAAGACAGCAATACCTCCTCCAAATTACTGGAGTGAAATATTAGTCAAAATTACTGGAATGAAATATTAGTAAGCTTTCGAAGTCTCAAACATGTCAGCTGAATTGTGACGAGGTGTCTCTATGGATATTGGAAATCGGTCTATTGATGCTTCAGGCCACCTGATTTATGTACTTTTTGCTGCTGGATCATTGTACGTATATTTATACAGTAAAGACGAACTGTTGTGTAGATTCGGAAAACCAGTGATCTCGATCAATCTTTTAGGTAGTAAAAAAGGTGATTAATCCATCCAGTTTTCATATGCATGGGGAGAGCTCTGATCAACTTAAACCCGATTTGCTCCATCTGTCGCTCAATACTATTGGCTCAGACAAATGACTACATTCACAAATTATCCACCAAGTTTTTAAACAAGACAAGTTTGGAATGCTGGAGAAGGAAAATTACAAATGTCACTAAAAATAGTTCTAATTAACAGGAATGTGATACAGGGAAAACCTTAAGCTAGTTCAGTTGTGTTCATGAGGTCCATTTTTTTCTGCATATATTTCTATTTCTAAAAGAAAAACACAAAAGCCATGCATAGTTTTGTACATAACTAATTTCACTGTTGTGAATATTAATGATCACTCCACCATCTATTTGGACCTCTTGCCGAGTATAAACATTATGGCCTTTGCCTCCTCAAACAAGTAGTAAACTTCTGCTTTACTCTACTACATGATACTCAGACCCTTACACATTATAATTACTAAAGGACTATAACATATCACAGTGAACTTCAGTTCAACTAGCCCTAATAATTTCACCTTATTCAGAGAAATTGTTCCACTTGTCTCTATTCTGAGACATCATATACTCAATGGAAAACTTATGCCTCCCAGGGAGTTTTGCTCTTTGAACAACACGCTTCATTATCTGTTTCCTTGAGATATTCCAAACAGTAACATTGGCTAATAAACACAGAGGTCTGGAAATTTCATTTCATAAACTGGGATGGAATGGTACTGAACGTGGCCAGCTGCAACACTCATGGATCCCGATGGGCTTGGAGGCGGCCTGCTAGAGAAAAATCCAAGTCAGATTACTGAATTTCAAACCTTGTAAAACAATTATTTTTAACATTTGGAAAACAATTTTTAATTTAACATTTGTCAAACAATTCATAAACATAGTAAAACTTTCATTTAATGTCATAAAATGAAAGATTAATTATTTTCCAGAACAGCTAGTCTCATTTAAAGATTATGTGCTGTGCTCTCTGGACTATTTTACATTCAAGATAGTAGTTTAAATATTTTATATTATTGCATATCTCTACCAATAAACTCATGTTTCTGCTCTGGATGTTTTGCCAGATCACAATAATGATGCTTACTCTGGCAGGGAGGGTCAAGACCAAGAGGTCACTGAGATGAGAACTTTCTTCACTCAGAGGGCAATGATCCTGTGGAATTCTGTACCACACAGTGCAGTGGAGACCAAATCACTGAATATATTTAAGAAAAAAGATAGATTTCTCAACACTAAAAAGGTCAAGGAGTATGAGGAAAGCGCGGGTGTATGATGTTGAGATTGAGGATTAACCATGATCACAACGAATGGTGAAACAGGAGCCTATTCCTGTTCTTATTTTCTGATTCTATAAATATTTGAGGAACTTTATTCATTCAGTCTATCTTAACTACCTGGAAGGGTTTATTCCCCCAACACTGCACGCAACCTTTTCTGAAAATAATTGCACACATTTTTGCCCAAGCATACCTGCAATGGACTGTTTTGCAGGGTGTTCATCACCAAGGAGAACCTCTTGCTGACAGCAGTGCAAAATTTGCCTTTCATTAATAAATTCTGATTGGATCTGTTGAGTGCTGAATCTATGTTGCTTACAGCTCTTGTTCAACTTCACCCTAAGGCTTGCAACTTGTAGGATTTCAGTATTTTTCCAAATCTGCAGTACCTTGCACTTTACTGAATTTGATCTGGCTCATTTATCTGCCTTGACTGCTGCCCTATATTCTGACTTGCACAGAGGCTCAAAGGACCAAGGCCAAAGAAGAACAACAAAGACACTAGGAGGACAATCTGACCATGAATGCTATAATTTAAAAAAAGCATGGTTTCTTGACAAGGTGTTTTTATCCAAAGTTTAATGGACTTAATGAACAGCGAGAAATGGTATACAATCCTGACCACTTAACTTAAAACAGGAAATTTGTACTTTTTATGTAACACAGCGCTGGCCTAATGAAAGGAAGCATGGCTAAACCTCAACAATAATAGCACTGAGGGATGCACAATGTTTCATTCCCTGCAAGTTAAACAAAAAAAAACGCACTCCTTATTGTCTTTTTGTTTAAGAATAGATTGTTTTAAATCGTAGTAATCTGTCATAAAATCGCAAAAATATCTTCGTAATGTCTTGTTGTTAGACCCTACCAGTTGCATTCAACACTCAAACCCAGGGAAATTAACATAAATTGTCCATGTTTTATGTTGCAATTTTACGCTACAGAACTGAAAAGGAAGAATAGATTTATTTAATCCAAAACTGAAAGGAGAAATAGATCACTATCAAAATGTTATACTAAATTATCTAACATTAAACATAACTTCCTTGCAAATATTCACCATATAGAGGGATAGAACATCAGAAATGGGTGACAAAACATCATCTAACTCAATGAAGCTTATCCGGCTAGTACACCAACTCATTCAGTCTAACAGTCAACTGCATTTGGAATGCCTCATAGGTCTAATTTTACATTATCTGATAGATTTCTTCATAATTTTTGAAAAATCTTTTACCGTAACCTACTTGCAAGTAATACATTGAGTTATTCCTTTAACCTCATTCCTGTAGATTAAGCTTCTTTAATCCTTCCTCACTAATGCCATTTACATATGGGACCTGTACCTTCTCAAAACATCAATATCTTTACTGAAGCATGAGTAAACAGTTTGCAGTATGATCTGAGAATTACATTATGAAAGCTTAACATAACCTCTGCTGCCTTGTAATCTACTGTTTTGGTTTTGCAGCTTAATGTTCTACTTGCTTTTTAAAGTTTTGTGCTCATGGTCTGGTCACTGATGAGAAATTATTTACTTTATCAGACTGGGAAGCAACTAATGGGGCTCTTGAATACAAACCTTCTTCATGGTCTATTCTGGCTAATTCCTATTAAACTACTGCATGATAGATACTCTCTAATCTATTTCAAACTATTATTTTCATTAGTTATATTACTAATTATTTACTAATATAATTATGCAATTGAAACATCTCAATTGCTTTCCAAATATAAATTAAACGTAATGACTTGGGTGGGCAAATGCAATGACAATTCTGCATCAACAACAACAACACACAATAAAAATGAATCGAATGGTCAGATTCATTAGTGGATTGATTCACGTACCAATTTTAGGAGATCTTATGGTCCCCAATCAGCCTTTTCAAGTATTGTTAAACTCATTCAAAGGATGGCATTTCTACATTACTTTCCTGCAGCTTCAGCCGAGTTTGTATGTTCTTGATGTTGGACTTGAAGCTAAAACTGTTTGACACAGGCAAGACAGAGTGCTGCAAATTGTGCCCTGTGATTACCACTGATTAGGTTATGCTAATGATCTTTATACAATGCTGAGTGATTGTGTTCAACAGCGTTGATGTGGTTAACTGCGATACCCTTCCAGTCCAAATAATGTTACATTTTTTTTTACTATTTTCCATAACATCCCCTCCTTTTAGGCATTAATCAGAATAATTTTCCTCCTCACTTCCATTTTAAGGCTCTCTTTACCCATTTTTATAATCGTTCATCGTGCTTGTTCATTTTGAATTTTATTATAGATTTGGAATTTTTTTTTTTTACATATCCCTCAACCAATCTCAGTATTACATCCTATTTAATACAAGCAATATTCTGAGGGTGCTGGAATCTGAAACAAGAACAGAGAAAGCTGGAAAAAAACTCAATAGGTCAGGCAGCACCTGTAGGGAAAGAAAGCAGAGTTAATGTTTCGAGTCCGTTTGACTATTCATTAGAAGTAAAGAGAGGGAGAATATGTTGGACATTAAACTGTAGCTGGGAGAGATTGCAATAGATGTAGAAACCTTCAGAAGAAGAGACAGATGGCCTGCTGGTGGTGGTGTCTGCACTGAGACAATAAATGTATGGGATATTTAAAACAAGGTTTAAGATGGAGGAGAAAAGTCAGTCAATGTTGAGTCCCGAGGGCTGTAACATGCTTAAATCGGAAGATGAGATGCTGCTCCTCCAGTTTACGTTGGGCTTCACTGGAGCATTGCAACAGGCCAGATGGGCATGTGGGTATGAGAGCAAGATGCTAAGTTAAAATGGCATGGAATAGGAAGGTTGGGGGTCATGCTTGCGGACTGAGCGAAAGTACTCCACAAAGCATTACCCAGCCTGCGTTTCTTCTCCCCAAAGAGACGGCCACCTTGGGAGCAGCGCATCCAATAATCCATATTGAAGCAATTGCATGTGAAATGCTGCTTAACCTGAAAGGGGTGTTTGGGGCCTTGAATGGAGAGGAGGGAGGATGCTAATCTTGTTTTACATTCCCTGCAGGTCTGTGACAGACCCTAATTGCTAAACCAGACCTTCATTTGCTCGTGCTCTGTTAAATTGTTTTGCTTGTTGCTTTTCATAAATCATAGAATCCCTACACTGCAGAAGGAGGCCATTTGGCCCATTGAGTCTGCACCGACCCTTTGAATGAGCACTACCCATTTACACTCCCCATCCATCCCGCCTTATCCCCATAACCCAGAACCCAATCTACACATCCCTGGGCATTAAGGGGCAATTTAGCATGGCCAATCCACCTAACCTGCACATCTTTCCTGGAGATGCAATTTTAATCACTAACTTTCAAATTAGCCTGAATATATAAAGCTCACCTATGATTAGCTATACCTTCGTGAGCAATCTGTATCCCTCCATATTGAACTCACATTCAACCTTTTTTGATAAACCATTAATCTGGCAATTCTGAAGATACCATAATTCTTGGTCAAATTTATTTATTATAGCAAATATAACCAGGGGTCACAATGGAAATCTTATCCAAAATTAACTGGCATAATAAGAATTCTTCCAAGCCCTTTGGTATTCAGCTGGCCCCAAACAGCATTTTGCTTCTGCTGAGACATCAATCGCAGGCGCCAATTCACCCCACACTAGCTGTCAAATTCTACCTTCATCGTGTACTGAGTACACAGAATTCTAATTCACACTCTCGGTGAAATGTCCAGATTATAGGTACCAGAACTTTTTACCAGCAGTATAAACATTTCTAAAAGTATACAGATCCAAACTAATACTTTTTTTTATTCATTCATGGGATGGGGCATCACTGGCTTGACCGGCATTTATTTCCCATCCTCATGGCCTTCGAGAAGGTGGTGGTAGGCTGCTTTGAACTGCTGCAGTCCATGTGGTGTTATGGAGAGTTCCAGGATTTTGACAACAGTGAAGGAATGGCGATATATTTCCAAGTCAGGATGGTATGTGGCTTAGAGGGGAACTTCCAGGTGGTGCTGTTCCCATGCATCTACTGTCTTTATCCTTCAAGATGGTAGTGGTTGTGGGTTTGGAAGGTGCTGTCCAAGGAGCGGTGGTGAGTTTCTACTGTGCATCTTGTAGATACTGCCACTGAGTGTTGGTAGTAGAGGGAGTGAAAGTTTGTAGATGGAGCGCCAATCAAGCGGGCTGCTTTGCCCTGGGTGGTGTCCAACTTAGTGTTTTTGGAGCTGCACTCAATCCAGGCAAGTGGAGTAATCCATCGCACTCCAGAATTTGTGCCTTGTAGACAAAGGGGCTTTGGGTAGTCAGGTGGTCAGTTACTAGTCATAGGATTCCTAGCCTCTGACCTGCTCTTGTAGCCAAAGTATTTATATATGACTGGTATAGTACATATTGTGATCAATGATAACTCCCGTAGGAGCTAAATCCCGTAGGATATAAATACTGAATTCAGTGATGGTAATGCCACTGAACTTCAAGGAGGTGATGGTTAGATTCTCTCTTATTGATGGTCTTTGTCTGTTACTTGTCAGCACATGCCTGGATATTGTGCAGTTCCTGCTGCATTTGAACATGGACTGTTCAGTATCTCAGGAGTCATGAATGGTGCTGAACATTATGCAATCATCAATGAATATCCCTATTTCTGACTGTAGAGTGCAAGAAAGGTCATTGATGAAGCAGTTGAAGATTGTTGGGCTTAGGACACTACCAAAGACGTTTGCAGAACAAGAGGTGGCCATTAGGCCCATCGTGTCCACGCTGGTCTACAAAGATCGGATTACACTAATCCAATTTTCTAGAGCTTGGTCCATAGCCCTGGAGGTTATGGCAGTGCAAGCAATTATCCAAATACCTCTTAAATGTTACAAGTACCTTTCAGACAGTGAGTCCCAGGCTCCCAACATCCTGTGTGTGAAAAGGTTTCTCAACTCCCCTTTTAGCCTTCAATCTCTTACTTTAAATCTATGCTCCCTGGTTATGGACCCCACTACTAATGGAAAAAGTGCCTCTCTAGCTATGCCTCTCCATCTTATATACCTCTATCAGGTCCCCTCTCAACCTTCCCTAGTCCAAGGAAAAGAGCCCCAGTTAATCCAATCTGTTGTCATAGCTCAGACCCTCCAGTCTAGGCAGCATCCTGGTAAACCTCCTTTGCACCCTGAGGAACTCCTGAAGAGTGATGTCCTGGGGCAGAAATGGTTGACTTCCAACAACCATCTCCCTTTGAGCTAGGTATGAATCCAACAGGCAGACAGTTTTCCTTGATTCCCATTGAATCCAGTTTTGCTAGAGCTCCTTGATGGCATACTCGGTCAAATGTTGCCTTGATAACAAGGGCAGTGACTCATACCTCACTTCTGAAGTTCAGCTCTTTTGTTCATGTTTGCTCCAAGGCTGTAATGAGGTTAGGAGTTGAGTGATCCTGAAAGAAGCTAAACTGAGCATCACTGAGCAGGTTATTGCTAAGTAAGTGCTGCTTGATAGCACTGCTGATTACTCCTTCTATCGCTTAACTGATGATAGAGAGTAGCCTGATGGGGTAGTCATTGGCTGAGTTGGATTTATCCTGTTCCTTGTACATTGGACATGTCTGGGCAATTTTACACATTGCTGGGTAGATGCCAGTGCTTTAGCTGTACTGGAACAGCTTGACTGTATGCAAATTGCACAAAATATTGTAATAATCTTATTAATTACAAATAAATTATATGGCTAAAGGAATTGTGTGAGCAATAGCAAAATTCGATGTTACCTGTTTGAGCATCTTGGAAATTAGGAGGGGAGAATTACTTTTTTATTTTTTTCACAAGTTTTGGGAGTCACTGGCTAGGCGAATATTTATTGCCCAAACCGAATTATGCTCGAAGCAGTGGTGGTGAGCCGCCTTCTTGAACTGCTGCAGTTATGTGGTGTAGGTACTCCCACAGTGCTATCAGGAAGGCAGACAGACATCACTTTCAACATGAACTATGAGACACTCGGTTCATTTCAGGAAAGAGGTACAACGTGTGAGTGATGGCCCCACTCCACTGCCAGCATGAAGCTGGTAATCAGATGTGAGGCACTCTCTGTGTTACTGTTCGTGGTCCAGGCCTAGCCCTCACTCCTGCACAATGCCAATCAACCAAGTCATCTTCTGAATTATCCAGAGGTTGAAAATGGACTGTCTTCGCAAGGACATGTTGAAAAATCTCTAAGTAGGGGAGGCAAAAACATACCCAACATTGCCCTCATCCTCATGGCTACCTTTGTGTGCACTGCATCAAGCTGTGTGTAGACTCTCAATACGCAAACATCAGATGCCACTACATGGATGCTTCTGGCCAAGTTGCTGCAGAACACTCCAAGTAGTTGAACCGTGTTGCATCACCCATCCCACATAGAACAGTTTGTGCACAAAATACCTCTGATCGGAAGTCCATCAGGCAGTGTTCTGCATGTAACATCCTTGAGGCTCTGCGGGTAAGGAGATGGTGAATTCTGTCGGATGGTTCCCTGAGCAGACTGTCAAAGCCATTTGGCAAAACGCCTCATCACCAGAACTTTCAAACAAGAACCAGGATGTAACTTGGCTGGTGGTGATGTAGGCACTCACGGTCAGATCTTTCCTCCAGATTCTCATTCCTGTACATTACACTTGAGGAAGCAGTGGTGGGGAAGAGATCATTGTTCACCTCCTTCCGCAATGTGTCTTTGCAGAGGTCCGAAAAGAAATGGTGTTTTTTGCTGAGGTTCAGCCTGAGCAGTTCTGTGGCACAGGGCTCTGTGCTCTACGCACTCACCAAGACAGGCATCAACTTTAGATGGAGAATCATCAACAACTGCAGATGGAGAATCATCGACTTGCCCAAAACTTGGTCTTCGAGTGCTAAGAGTTGTTCACGAGTGCTGCAGATGAACACATTCCAAGGTCCAGGACTATGTGCTGAGGAACGCATTAAAGCTTGGGGCAGCCACTGCAGAGGTGCAACAGGAGATGGTCGCAGTCTATGGCCTTTAACACCAAGGGGCTGGAAATTGTATAGAAACACTTGGGATGCGTGACTCACCTTGAATGTATACATTAAATATTGTATATATCATAATTGTATTGAAGCACCTCAGTGTGTAAAATAATATATGTGGAAAATTGGAATATTATTGCACTATCACCATTTTGAAATATTTTGTATTTGTTCACAAAAAAAAACATAATATATTTTGGAAGTAAGAGTAGAGAGACGAAATGCATCTTAAGATTTAGATGCAGTTGTAGTAGAGATGCAGAGACCCGATGTTCCATTAAAAGGCCATCAGTATGGAATGTTAACTGTTTCTTTCTCAACAGGTGCTGCCAGAGCTGGTTAGTATTTCCAGCATTTTGTTTTGATTTCAGATTTCCAGTATCGGCACTTTGTTCTAGCATTCAGTGAAAGATCGGTTTGCCATTGAACTTATTTCTTTTTACTGCGCAAGTGCTTACAATACAATTTTACAAATAATAAATTAGAGTGGTGTACAATAAGTTGCACATTATAACTAGAATTAATTTAGTTGCAAAATGAATCCTTAATTGGCACCTGAATGCTCTGATCATGAGTTTAACCACACTTTAAGGTCCACATCAATATTTGTTTTGAATACATTGCATTTGCAGTCCTAGATGGTAAGCAAGTGGATGTGGAATTTAACACAATGCTAGGTCACACTCAAAAGCTCATGATACTCATTAAATAATTGGTTCTCTTCACAGGGTGGATGGATGGAGTGTAAATTACATAAGCGAGTTACCATGACTGCGTCTTTTCCATTTAGGTTTAGTGAAACAAAATGTGAATTATATTTAAAACTTGGTGAAAATATTGCAAAGCCAAAGTTATTTCTTGTTGGGGTGCAAAGTAGACACAGTCCATGTTTAATGCTGGAAAATTAATTCAGGATATAGAGAGAAAATGTTGGAAATACTCAGCAGGTCTGCCAGTAGGAGGAGTGAGAAACAGGACTAATGTTTCAGGTCATGACCTTTCATCAGAACTTATTTGATGTTCAATTAAAATCTGGTGAAGCACAAAATAAACAGATGCAACAAATCAGTAATCAGACAGGCCTTCCCATTCAAACCTCCTCATTTTTGATAGAGCTGGGGAACAAAAACTAACAACAGACTGTTCGACATTTAAATAAAATATATTTGTTGTTTTTCAATAACTGGGAATTTGTTTTATTGCTTTTTTCAGGATACCCTGTGGGTTATAAGATGTTAATAATTAATTTATAGGATTCTTACTCAAAAGGAAGTAACTTACCTTATTGTTAGTTCAAATATCTCCGCAAGTTTGTCATGGAGCAGGTTTGACTGGAAGAAGAGGGAAATCAGTTGATGTTTCTCCAAAAGTCTCAACACAACTAACTATTTAAAAAAAAACATTTCACGGGATGTGGGTATCACTGGCAAGGTCAGCATTTGTTGCCCATCCCGAATAGTCCTTGAATTGAGTGGCTATTTCAGAGGGCAGTTAAGAGTCAACCACATTACTGCGGGTCTGGAGTTATATATAAGCCAGACCAGGTAAGGACAGACTTCCTTCCAGAAAGGATAATAGTGACCCAGAAAACCCAACCATCTACAATAGCTTAATGGCACCATTACTGAGACTAGCTTTCAAATCCAGATTTTATGAGTTAAATTTAAATTCCACCAACTGCCCCGGTGAGATTTGAAACCATATCCCCAGAGCCTGGGTCTCTGGATTACTAGCCTCATGACATTATCACTATACCTCCCTATCGCCTGCTTTAGTCTGGTATAAAACAAAATCTTTTCAACCAGTCCAGCTTTTTAGGTGAGTCATAACCCTCGAGTTTTACAAGAACATTTTATTTTAAGAAAGCTGACTACCTGGAATATGAAATATTAAAACTGTAATGCTTATTTAGGAGTTATATCACTCCAGATAACCATTTAAACAAACATACTAGGCGTGGCCAAACCTCATGAGCCGCTCGTGGCTCCTTTACAAATAAAGTGCGGTTTACAGATAAAGTGGGGTGGTTAAGGGGAGAAAATTAATCTGGATCATTCTAAAAAAAATCGGGCAGGGCCCTTGTTGGACACATTGACCTGCCACAATCAGCAGCCTAACTCTAACCTGACAGGCCCAGTCTGATATCTGTGATCTTTGTGGCTGTAAGGGTGCCCATGTATTGTGGCTCTCAAAATTCTAGAGATTATAATAATAATCTTTATTATTGTAACAAGTAGGCTTACATTAACACTGCAATGAAGTTACTGTGAAAATCCCCTAGTCGCCATACTACGGCGCCAGTTCGGGTACACCAAGGGAGAATTCAGGATGTCCAAATCACCTAACAAACACGTCTTTCGGTTCTTGTGGGAGGAAACCAGAGCACCTGGAGAAAACCCATGCAGACATGGGAGAACGTGCAGACTCCGCACAGACAGTGACGCAAGCCGGGAATCGGACCTGGGACCCTGGCACTCTGAAGCAACAGTGCTGACTACAATGTTATCATTCACAAATCTTGATGGCCCCTGACATCATTTGGGCTCAGATAGTAGTTAAAAGCTAAGTGGAATATTTCAGGTCTGATATTGTATGTCCAGCGTTCCTCATTACGGAATACAATCACTATCCTGCACTTATTACCAGTTTAAGAACTATCATCGTGGAAAAATAAACTATTCATCTTCATGCCCCACCACCACCCCTGATAAAAAGGAAAAATGCAGAACTGCTTTCAGTTGGAGAAAACATAGCATTTGTTTTCTGCTATGAACAGAGCAAAAATGAGTCAAGATGTTAACACCCCACTGTTAATCATCAATGTGACCTGATAGAATAGTTACAGATTTACTTCTGCGACCATTAAGCACAGCAATTACACTGCAAGATGTTCAGCCTCACCTTGGATTCACATTGAGCTGCAATCTCCTCAAATGGTGCTTTCTGAAACTTTTCAATTACTTGACGCCGCTTTTCTCTTTCTTGTTCCTCAAGATTTTGACCATCTGTTTTGAGAGACATCAAAAAGAGCGGAAGCCCTGCTCACTAAAATGTCCAAGAATCTTACGGAATCCATAAATTATCAAATTCATACCATAAACATAGTGTTAGAAAGTTGCCACTTTCTCACTCCAATTTCATTACAGAAAAAGCAGGCTGGTAGTGGGTAATGCTTTTGTCAGCTTCATCTATGAATTGTGACAAAAATGTCCCAGATATTGAACTGCATTAAAATCTAATTCATTTAGCAGTAGCGAGAGGCTGGAAAGTAGATGTGTCAAATGTTAACCTAAAATACAATCCTTGTGCACTCCAGATCTGTCTGATATCCAAGAGATTGTACATGTGCCCATGGAATATGTGACTGCAAGTGCTGGTCTGAATTTCAGGAGATGTTGCTGTGCTGGTGAAACTAACCAGTAAAATGAATGCGTGCCTAATTTTAAAGTATATTAGTTGTCCTGTGGTTTGAATTGGCATGGGAGAGATGATGGTTTGTGAAGTGGCAAACACTGGCATTGGGCAAGATTGGTTATGATTGTGGAGCTATGGCATCAACATTACACTATAATTCCAAGCACGAGAACTTTGTTGGCAGCCATGCTAATAAACGCTAATATTAATTTTCTGGTTACTTTTCCAGCACTGTTAAGTAGATTTCCACCTCACTAAACCAAAATTTTGAAATTTAAGTAATGCACACAGAACTACTGTAATATACATTTATCACACTCTATGAAAAACATCAGTCTACTATTCACACACTAAATATATTGACAGTTCCAACATTCGGTTGCAACCTTACTAATGTCAGGCAATACTGTACAAGTTAGAAGCAACATGGAATTAATGTTATCATGCTCCCTCCCATCTCTGTCATCTCCTCCTGCCTTCCATCCACAGATTTCTGCGTTCACCCATTTCTGGTTTCTTGAACATGGTCAATTTTACTTTCTCCATCATTGGTGGCTATGCTTACAGCTGCTTAGGCTCTAAACTCTGATATACTCTCCTCAGTCCTGCCTACCTCTGTTTTTGTCTGCTATGATACTCGTTAAGACCCAACTCTTTGACTAAGCTTTTGGCTATCTGGCTTAATATTACCCTATAAGGTTTGCCCCAAAGTTTGCTTTGCAATGCTCCTGTGAAGTGCCTGGGATTTTTTATTATGCTAAAGCATTTTATTTCATATTTGTTCATTAGATGTGGGCACTACTGACACACCAGCATTTATTCCCCATCCCTTTATGCCTTTGCATAAAAATATAAGCTATTATACTGGTTGGAAGTTGAAATCAGAAGAGAAATTTGCTTTAATCTTGGGAGGCAGAATTGTTTAGTTCTGATGGTAACTCTCAATAATACCAAAAAACAAGTCTCGACTTCTTTGACTCTAAGTTTGTGTTCAGCAATCACTTCTTCGACAACACCACATTGCCACCTGTATCCATGTTATACTTGGTGCGGGCTAATAAACACAAAAACCCCAATTCCAACTTAAAGTATTGGAGAACATTAACTATTTCCGAACAAGAATTACTGAGATTATGAGGAATTTGCAGTTTTGAAATTTCAGCTTTGAGATGAAGAAGCAAGTGGAGTTTCGGTAGCAGTGGCAATCATAATAGACTCTGTTTAGATTTTGGCCCAATTGCTACGTAAATGTCTCACAAAGCATATATAGATAGAGAAACTGGCAGGTGAACCATTTCCGGAGTAATTTTGTCTTTTAGGAGGAAGCCCAAATATTGTGAACAACAGCAGTTTATCATGAAAAATCTGATTCGAATGCTCAATTTATCTTAGGGAGATACAAGATATAGAAAGATTTAACAGGCTCTGATAAAAATTAGAGGCTGAAGTTTTAAAATTAACTTGAATAATTCAGTGCTAAAATCATACTCCAAACCTAACCAAATTCAGCTTTTAATTCAGTATTCTTAAGAGTTAGAAACCTAGACTGTTGGAGGATAATGAGAAAGAAGAAATATCAGTGCCTTTGATGCAAATCAGCAGCAAACTACTTGGCAGCAGCAATCCGTGAAAATAGAAACTATTTCTGGTATTACACTATGTGGACTAATGGATGGCTAATAATTAAGTAAAGACCTTTCTACAAACTGATAATTTTGCTATGTATAAATATAAATTAAATACTGCACGGCATTTGTTTGATAAAATATTGTATAAACTGGTGTAATTTAACAAGAGCAAAAAACAATATAAAGCTCAAGAAACATTCCGCCCCATTTTAACTCTATGCAAGTGAATGAGATTTGAGCAAGTTAAGAGGCCCCATAGTCTCTTATAGAGGATCAGAATCAAACTCAATTGTGCAGTGACCATATTATATTTTGCCATAAAGACTATTTTTATGACACTTCACCCACCACCATATTATGTTGTGCCTTGCTACTGTTTCAAAGAGTGCAGTTTTACTTGATTGAATCCAACATATTACCCATACCTATTGCTTTCTTCAGAGTTTCGAAGGTGATTTCTTCAACCATCTTCGTCTGTGGAAGTTAAAATGTGTATTGAAGTTAATAGACTACATATAATCAAATGTGCACATTATTGACTGGTTTTAACATATTAATTCATCATAATCTTGCGAGCCACTTGTACACAAAATTGTGGATTGATGGATGCAGATCCAAACCCCCATGTCGTAGAGTTGCCAATTTCCATCATGTGGAGAGGGGGATAATGGAGGGAGACTAGTCAAACAAGTTAGTCACATGACGCTCTCAGCGACCTCAAAAAGAAACTGGGCTAACGCTGAAGAAACTGCTTGTCCCACAAAGGAAAGGAACGGGTGAAAAAGGTTGAAGGTAACACAAATCAGATTCACCCAAGAGGAACAAAATCCTATCAGATGGATATTTCAATAATGAAACAATACTAGACAAAAGTGGCTAAACTTGCAGTGCACTTTAAAGAATGATGTAGGAACAATAACCACAATACAAATATACTTAAAATTGCATGGATTTCAAAATAAGATCAATCTCATTTAGAATTAGGACGTTGCATCAAATGCGACAATAGACGTTCTTCCTGTGTACACTGCATGAGTAGACTCTTTCATAAAACATTTAAATGCAAATGTTAGATTCCCTGTGCCTATAGTAAAATGTGGTGGAGTGCACTGAATTTACTCAAAGTATTCATACTGTATTATATGGAAGACTGGAGATGTTCGCACAAAGTAGCACAACTGGCAAAAGGCCATATAGAGTTTTCACATCTACTGAAACTAAAACGTTTTGTTACCTTATCCTGTTGTACACTGACACCAAGGAGATCAACTTGGATAGACACAGTGTCAACAATGCTCTTTCTTCTTGATATTCTGTCCTCATCTAAAATAAGTAACAATATGCAAAGAAAAGTTAACTTTTTTGTAAGAAGCAATCAGGCATTTATTGACATCAGTCAAAATATGCAGATATATTGGAGAGCCGCTCTTTAAAAGGTTAAAATATAGAACAATAATTATGTCCTGGAAAGGTAAAATGTCCAACTTTACAACTGTTCCAGCTGATATGCAGAACATGCGAGTGTCTCAGATTATGAAATGGTTAGGTGTCACTTCTGCTAATGTGTTATCCATTATTCCTGCATTTTAGGTTTATAATAATACAACAAATAGCCTCAGCTGTCAAGGTACAGTACTATAAAACCTTCTACCGGGTGATCCTACGAAACGTATCAATGCTTCAATCATTAGAACACAACACAGCATGGCATTAATTATTTCAAGCAAAGTAGGTCTCACTACTTTTATTTGAGGAGGAGATAGCAAGAAGACAAGAAGGAAACTGGTTAAAAACTATGAACACCAAATATAAAAGAAAACTGCACACACTAACACAAACTGGGCTTGGTTGGCCAGACAAAAGCAATGCATTTCAAATCACATTATCAAATTTAACATTAAAGATGAACACTTACAGATAATAATTTTTGCACTAATACTTTGGTCCTTGCTTCTTATAACCACCCACATTCCAGCCAGCAAAAATGAGAAATTATCCCAACGGAGAGTAGGCGTGACATTCATAGATGATTGATATACTCAATAATTTATATATCAATACTGATTACACAAAAACGCTCAGTGAATAAAAATTAAAATGCGAGATGGGAAATGCCAGCAAGACAAAGTCTTGTGAACAAATCTTAACCTATAGGATTTTGGGTCTCAAAATTGAGCCTGAAGGAATAAGCCTCTACATCTAGTTTAAATCTATTTTGGTACCAGTGGTGCCAACATCAATACAGAAAGAACATTTTCTCAAAACCTGCTTGCAGTGGTATCATAGAAAAAAAACTAAAAACTACTTTGAGTGTGTGTGCATGCACGAGAGGGAGAGGCACGTATAGGGGAGTAGAAGTGAAAATAAAGAAAAATAGGGTGCAAGAAATAGTAATACGTATGAAAATAATACTCTTAATGATCTTGCTAATTTGTGGTCGAAACTTGGAAAAGTTATTAAAAATGAGGTCATGACAGAGGAGATGAGAAGTGCTGTTTATTGTAACCAGTTCAACAGAAACCTGACCAAAATTACCAGCATGCTTTGCAAGGCTATAAGTCTTTCCAAAGTAAAATTACAGTGCTAAATGCCTTTTCACAGATAAGGGAAAGACAGACTACAAAGTTGCGTTAGGTCATTATGCTTGCTGGAATGCAAAGTTTATTCGTGTAGCACTGTAGTACAATTTCAAAAAAGTCTTCCAAGATCAGATAGCTTTTGGGCTGGATAGTTATTGCGAATAGATCTGAGCATAACAGACTGGTAATAGGAAAATACAAATGAAGACACTCTGAAAGTTAGTTCACAAATTGCAGACAAGATGTTTTGAGAGAGTTGTGGACAACACCCTTGCAGGGAAAATGATGCAAAACTTGGTTGATCAAAGATATGAAAGGATGTGTGTAAGCTCTAGAACAATGGTGGGCAGCCTTTGGCCCAGGGGCCACATGCAGCCCATCTAGGTTCTGAGTGCAGCCCCCGGTACATTTTCCTACCAGTATGACTGAAAAAGTATACATATAAAGCAAGGACCAAGTGAAATGAGGTGCATGCTGATTGCACATGCTGATTGACTGTGCGAGCTGTGCTCTCCCTCTGTGTCCAAAGTGTCAATATTGCTTTGTTTTTACCATTTGAAGTTGATGTTAGTTCTATTAATATATAAATGATTAAGCATTTTCTGTAACTCGTTATGAAATATTCAGCATGTATTAAATGCATTTAATCTTACATGGGGTCATGGTTAGTGAACAAGCCCGATTTCAATCTTGTGGCCCATTGAGATCAAGGAGGGTCACTCATACGCCTACACACTAGCTTTGGTGCCCAATACTGCTCCAAAAACCCGTGGGGAATGGATTAAACAGGCTTTAACTCAGTGGCTCAAACTAAGAACTCTGCTTTCCATTGGATAATTTATATTAAGGCAGACATTTACTGGGGAGGTCTTTTCGGTGCAACATCCCATCTCCTACTGAAAAATATTTTAAAAGTGATTGTAAAAGTAAACTAATTGCTGCAGTTGGAGGAAATGGGAGAGACGGCAATCAACAAGAGGTGACCCTTATGGGTGACTGTATGCTTAAGTCCTTATGCCACACTTTGAACATTTTATCATAGCTATCAAGTAGCCCATAGTAGACCACTGTGTTGCATGATTTTGATATCTGAATGACCCCTTCTTCACTTCATCATGTCTATATATGACAATTAAGCGAATTGCATGTTTTAATTTTTAAGTTTGTTTAGCTGGTCTTCAGCACACTTCACTCAACAGGAATAGTTTAATTGAAAACAACATTTATTTACTGCTTCGCTACCGTTGTCCTAGAGACATCCAGCTATTTCTGACCCAAGCTGATGACTGTGCTTGGAGATGTGCTTGCTCATGTAAAACATGATGCAGAAGTTACTTGCATTTGTCAATTTAAAAAGTATGCAATTTGAGTTGGTTAATGACAGTAGACAGTATATTACAAATCGACAATATTTGTGATTCTATTTTTAAAAAAATCATATATTTAAGATTTCTGCACCTACAAAACTTGAATGATTAAAAATGAAGGCACATGGTACGATCACTGCCCACTGTCATCAGCGATGTAATCTTAGCAACACTGTAGATAGAGTATTAGGTGTACTACCGAGGCTACCCAATATTAAAATAAAACACTAGCATTTGTACAAATCTTTGGTAAGGCTGCATCTAGAATACATTGTTTTTTAATTCTTTTTACATGGTGGGCAATCGGAAGACCCTGGAAAAGGTACAGAGGACAGCCATGTTAGGTTAGCCCAGAGAAAGAACTGGGTCTTGGTAAAGACCAATGAGAGAGGATTGATTGAGGATTTAAAATGGAGACAAGACTGCATTCATGTGGATACATTATTTGAATGAGATGAGTTTGGGAGAACCATGGGATAAAAGATATGCAAGCATAGAATTAGGATGGTAATTTTGTTCTTTGTGGCCTCATCGGCCTCTGGAATAAGTTGTGAACTCATACAGGGCGCAGCAAACCCCCCAAAATAAACTGGACGAGTTCCTGGCTGAAAAGGTAAATGGATATTGGGTAATATGGATATTGGGTAATGTGTCTAATTGTTATGGCCTTCTGGAACTTTTTAAATCATCTCTGGGGTTCAAGGAAGAAATTTCCAAGAATTCTCTTCCTGAGTCGGCAATTGAGAAAAAAAGGTTACTTTTCCAGGAAATCATTTATGATTAGAAGTATACAATTTTAAATGCTGCAATATTGTTTTAAAATATTCTGTTTCCTAATTATGAACACTTCTATCTTTATTGCCACAAGTAGGCTTATTTTAACACTGCAATGAAGTTACTGTGAAAAGCCCCTAGTCGCCACATTCCAGCGCTTGTTCAGGTACACAGGAGGGAAAATTCAGAATGTCCCATTCACCTAACAGCACGTCTTCTGGACTTGTGGGAGGAAACCGGAGCACCCAGAGGAAACCCACACAGACTCGGGGAGATCGTGCAGACTCCGCAGTGACCCAAGCCGGGAATCAAACCTGGGACCCTGCCACTGTGAAGCAACAGTGCTACCTACTGTGCTGCCCTCTGTATCTGCATTCACCCAACAGTACTTTTATCTGTACACATGTAAAAGTGAAAGCCCTATGCCCTGTATGAAAAGTGATGCTGATGGCATCTTCCAAATTCTCGATACACTTTATACATTTTGCAGCAACGCAAGATACCTTACGGAATTGCAAGGCTTATCTGTCACATCGAAACAAGCTCCATGTTTTTTTAGACTTGGATCAATTGTTCTTAATGCTGTCAGAGTGTTCTCCAGCCAACTTTCTTCAGCTGGCAAAGAAAACCATCCAAGCCATGAATTTGTCAATGATTGTTACAAACCTCCTTTATATTCATCCAACAGTAACTATATTTAAATGATAAAAACTCTTGTAGCTTCTCCCTACATTCCATATAAACATTGTATTACATGAAACATTGGGTTTGTTTAAAATTTTACTACTTTTCATATGATTTTAAGGAAATGTGCAGCAAATATACATTTGCATGCAAAATTTAAAGTCAAAGCATTTATTTCACAAAGGGAGCCAAAATAGCAGTTCGAGAATTTGAAAGGGGAAGGTATTTCACCCGCTTCACAGCATAATCTTGCACAATGCAGTGACAGATCACTGCACAAGTGAATTGCATTGATTTTAGGGGGAGAAAAACCACAACCAAAGTGCAGGTAGATTACAAAGCGACTGCACAGTACCTTAACTTCAATGACATAGTATTTATGAGTAACTTTTGATAATGTTTTGTCAATTCTTCTTGAAAAAATTAGATTTAAAAAAATCACCAAAGATAACTCAAAAATATTTTCATATTCCAAGCCCGTTTGTTCTCTTATAAATAACTGCACACAGGTAGAGGCAACACAGTCTATATTCAAACCTGGGATATCATCAAAAGCCCACATGCTGCTACCAGGGTCTTCTGTAATCATTATTTGAAAACCTGTTATTCAAAGTGAAGCAAATTTTCAACATTCATCTCAGCAGCTGAATGTTTAAAAGTTGAATAAATCCAATAACCAGAGTTTAAAGAACATCATACAAAATAATGCAAAATGTACCTTATAGGGTGGAGTATAGAATCTTGAATCAGGGACATGATTAGTTGCTCAGATCCACCCAAAAAAAAAATTAATTGCTTCAGATTTTTGGAAAGTGCAAAATTGAGAGAATTGTGTGCCAAACTGCATGACTTGTAACGTGTGCAATTTATGTAGGTTATGACAATGCTCCAAATTATCTGACCCAAATAAATTCTCATTGTTGTCTTTAATTATAATACCTGAAATAACACACTCAGAACACACAAAATGAGACATTTTGCATTACTAATACTATATAAAAAATAGTTCTTCACTGTGTACATAACAGAAGCTTATTAAGTACGTCATATGGTGAACACATTTCTTTCTGGCAAATAAAGTTACAAAACACTTGACAGTCCTTACTGACAAGCCTCGAGAATATATCCCAATTAAACCAATGATGTCTTCTTGTAGCTTCATGCTATTAGAAAATATATACAGAAAGCATTTCATTACACGAAGGAGAAAAATAGATGGGTTTAAAAAAATGATTCAATAACTATTTCAAAAAGGTTTTAAATACTGTATTGACAAAAGAAAAAACAAATCTGCTCAAAATCTTAAAAAAAGACAACAGGTTGTCAACATCTAGAGAAGAGATGAGTCTATATTTCAAGGTTGAATTTATTTTGCAAAACAACAATTGAACAATCGAAATTACAAAAGAGGTCAGGTAAAGACATTTTCAGATGTTCAATAAAAAGTGCTACAGAAGACACACATGCAAATTAAGACGGATATTTTAAGGGATTATGCACATGGATAGAGCAGGAACAGTTGTTTTGTGGATTGATAGGGTGTGGGTTCCGGCATGTCCTACTGCAATCTTTTTGTTTTCCATTTTTGTAAATGATTTGTAACTAAGCACATGAGAAATTATTTTGAGATTTACCAGTATCAAATTAGAGAACGTTTCAAACTGAGTAAAAATTTGAGATTGCACGAGAGCAGACACACCAGAGACGGCAGATTCAGTTCAATGCAAGAAATAGGAAGCAGTGCATTTTGGGAAAATGTACAGTGTAAGGAAGTAGATCTTAAATGGCAAGAGACTTTACAGATATAAATAAGTTACTTATGGGTGTAAACACAAATTTTTGCAAGCAGAAAAGGTAATTAAAAAGGCAAATGCGATTCTGGTATTTGTGCATGGGGTGATGCTAAATGGGTATTAGAGGTTAGTTAAACCAGATTATATTGTACATAGTTCTGGGAATCTCAGTATAGCAAAAACAACAGTACATAGAACATAGAATATACAGTGCAGAAGGAGGCCATTCGGCCCATCGAGTCTGCACCGACCCACTTAAGTCCTCACTTCCACCTTATCCCCGTAACCCAATAACCCCTCCTAACCTTTTTGGTCACTAAGGGCAATTTATGATGGCCAATCCACCTAACCTGCACGTCTTTGGACTGTGGGAGGAAACCGGAGCACCCGGAGGAAACCCACGCAGACATGGGGTGAACGTGCAGACTCCGCATAGACAGTGACTCAGCGGGGAATTGAACCTGGGACCCATGCGCTGTGAAGCCACAGTGCTATCCACTTGTGCTACCGTGCTGCCCATTATATCAGGAGGGTGAAGTAATTAAAGGTTCGAAAATAATTTTAGATTCTTTCTACTAAATCTAAGGTGAGAAGTTTATTTATAATCTATTGCCAACCATTAGAAATAAAGGAGACAGAGTAAGATCATTGCTACACAAATAGAGGCAAAATTTAGAAAAAATGCTTTTCCTCCCACATACGGGTTGTTAGAACTTGGAATACTTAACCTCAAGTGGCTCGAGGGGAATTTACTATTATGAAACAGAACTGGATGATTATTTGTAAAGGAATATTAAATAATACAGGAAAAGGATAGGGAAATTGAATTAGAGCAGTTGAAAAGTTAGCACAATAAGCTGAATAGCTAACATTTCCATGATCCCATGAAACTGGAATACAAACAACAGCTTTGCAAGTCCAAGTTTTCTATTGCTGATTAATTAATCAAAATGTATGTGCAAGCTCTCCTGGTCAGCATGCCAAACAAACAAACATTTTGCATCGAATAAGTTAAAATTTAAATTACCGTGTCTCATTATAAACCATAGCAAACACCATTGCATGAATAATACTCTTAAAACTTTCAAAAACATTGTAAAAAGAGTAAAAACATTTACCTTTTTATCATTGATAACTTCACAGTTTGGCATATATAGCAAAAGGAATGGAGTGTAAAGGAAAGGAAGTGTTGTTGCAACGATACAAGGCATTGGTGAGACCACAACTGGAGTATTGTGCAGTTTTGGTCCCTTTATTTGAGGAAATACATAGTGGCATTGGAGGCAGTTCAGAGGAGGTTCACTAAATTGATTCTAGAGATGAAAGGTTGTCATATGAGGAGAGATGAACAGTTTAGGCCTATTCTCTTGTGTTTAGAAGAATGAGGGGAGATCAAATCGAGGTATACAAGATGCTAAAAGGTATGGATAAAGTAGACGTGGAGCAGATGCTTCCTCTTGTGGGGCATTCTAAAATTAGAATAAGAATAAGGTAGAAAATTTACAACAGATTTGAGGATAAACTACTTCTCCCAAAGGGTTGTGAATCTGTGAAATTCGCTACCCCAGAGTGCAGTGGATGCAGGGGCAGTGAGTAATTGTTTTTTAAATTTAGAGTATCCAATTATTTTTTTTCCAATTAAGGGGCAATTTAGCATGACCAATCCACCTAGCCTGCACATCTTTGGGTTGTGGGGGTCAAACCCACGCAGACATGGGGAAAATGTGCAAAGTCCACACGGACAGTGACCCAGGGCCGGGATTCGAACCCGGGTCCTCAACGCTGCAGTCCCAGTGCTAACCACTGCGCCACGTGCCACCCCGACAGTGAGTAAGTTTGAGGAGGATCAGACAGCTTTTAATTGGTCATGGGTTGAAGGGTTATGGAGAATGGACAGGACAGTGGAGTTGAAGCCAGGATGGGATCAGCCATTATCACATTGAAGGCGTTTCGGCTTGGGAGGCTAAATTGCCTACTCCTGTTCCTGGGTCATGTATTCTAGAGAGGAGATGCTCCAGCTGATTTTGAAATCCAGCTCTTGGTCTGTAGCATTGTAGATAACAGATGAGGAACATATCAGCCATGATAGAATGGCGGAGCAGACTTGATGGTCTGAATGGCCTAATTCTGCTCCTATATCTTATGAACAGCTATGTCAATACTTAATACTACAGTTGTCACGCTGACAAGCAGTCTTACCCAGAATGGTTACTTATGGTGCTAAAGCACAGAAAAGTATACTTATGTTCAGGCAGTGCTTTCTCCTTTTCACATACCATAAGTATATTCTTGCTTAATTACAAACATATGGAGGACACTTGCCCCAACCCAAATAAATTGACATACCAGTCATCTGGGGACCCCAGATTTCCATTTGAAAATTCAGCAAAGTTGCAGTTAAGTATTGGTACAATAATCAACAGTTGAATCTAGGACAGTCAATATGATGTATTTTTAAACTGATGACTCATCATAGGATGTCATATTTCATCATTCTGAAGCTTCATGAAAAATGCACAATCAGCTAAAGGCCTCTTTTGAAAGAACTAGTTGTTAAGGCTTATGTAAAATTAAATATGAAAAAGCGATTTTGCTCATCTGAGTTTTGGATTCAAAACTAGCACTATCAGCTTTCGAGGTATTTTGTTTGTCTAAGTCTAATAACTACGGTAATGGCAGCAATCAAGCGAACTCATTTATTGCACTGATGCATCCATGTGTTTTAACATGATGCAGCTCTTACTAAGCCAAATTTACCTCTTGATTTCCGCCTGCACTTATGTCTGGGTTTTCTTGAAGTAAAATGCTGGTTGTGGACTAAATACAAGAGACAAATTAAAGAAGCAACTGTAAAATTTGAGGACAGAAAGGAACAGCAAAAAGAAAAGGTACATCTGTATTTACCTTTGGATCATTCTACATGGGAAAAGACACTCTGTTTGCATATATTCATGCAATGGGGTTAACCAATAATGAACAGTATTTTTTAAGCATTTAGAATTACCAGAATAATGGGACTACAGCCTTTAAGCAACTAATATTAACTCACCAGTGATGACTTGTACAAAAGAAGCTGCTAGCTATATTATTCCATGCTGAAAAGATAGGTTCAAAAGTTTATAATTTTGAACAGTAAAATGGTGGTAAGAGGATGAGTGGGGTTTATTAGGGACCAATAAGGGGATTATGCACGGATGATGTGGAGATGCCGGTGCTGGACTGGGGTTGGCACAGTAAGAAATCTCATAACACCATGTCCAACAGGTCGAGTGATACTATGAGCCATGCTACTATGAATATGTTGGAGGTGGTGTATGTGCAATTAAACAAATTTGATGGCAGGTTGCCGAGGTTAGTTTCTCACTTCTCAATGACACCACTGCTGACTTAGGTGGAAACTTCTGCTAGTATAGATGATGAAAACCGTTCAAGGGAACAATGAAGTCAGCACTACTCCACTAGGAAGGAAGGGGGGGGGGTGAAAAGAGGGAAAAGGAAGGAAGAAGGGGAAGACAGAGAGCATCCTTGCATTTAAATAGTACTTTGCCAAGCCTAAGGACATCCTAAAGTGCTGCACAATCAGTAAAGTTCAATTGAATTGTAATCACTGTTGCAACGTAGTGAAACATGGCAGCGAATTTATCACAAAGTTCCACAAACAGCCTTAAGATAAATGACCAGATTATTTCTTGTAGTGATGCTGGCAGAAGGAGAATATGGTGCGGGCACATTGGATGAACTCCCCTGGTCGTCTTTAAATAGGTCCACGGGATTCTTTACAGCCAGAAAAGATTTTGTCCAAAAGACAGTACCTTAATCAAGAGAACTGACCACATAATCTAGGCTGACACAGTGTCAGGCTAGATTAAGTGGTCAGTTCTCTTGATTAAGACTTAAACCCACAACAGTTGAGTACTTTTTACACATCACACACAAGTAGACAAACTAAATACATTTACTGATTAATCATCAGAATTCTGTATCCCCACCAGTTTCATTCTGCAGAAAAATTGTTGGGATTAAGTAACTTGGCCGTGGCATGCCCAATCATGTTCAACATTCTTGGAAGCACAATTTATTATTGGGGGAGATAACTTTACCTGTTGCACAGAAAATAGACAGACCTTCTTTGTAGCAGGAACTCAAGTAAAGGTCAGCTGGTAATGACTCATTGTGGTTATAAGTTTCACGTATCTTAGGTTATCATTAACACATTTTTCCATTTATTGAAACAATTGCACCCCTACCTGTTGGTTGGGGGACGTAAGGCACCGATAGCCTATCGACATTGTAGCCACTGCCAGACAATGCATCTGCAATCTTGTTTTGCAAGAAAAGACAGCTTTTATCTTGTATCTCCAGGGTCTTTGGCAATCTATTAATGGTTAGAAAATTTAGCACTAAATATTTTTACAGAACTGCTGAAAACACCCATAACTGGTTTTCAAAAATAGGTGTACAATAAGCTAAAGAAACTTTGAAAAAAAAAATTCTCAAAATTTGTGAAACTCAAATTTAAACCTTCAATTCCACATTAATACATCATTGTAAATTTCATATTTAGTAAACAATCAAAAATAGGGCATTAACAGAAGAGTTTCAGTAGAAGAGTTCTCAAACAAGCACATAATATCACACATCTGGCAATGAACACGGAGTCATCATACAAGAAACATGCAATGAAAAGACGGAAACTGCATTTAAATAGCACCTAATTACATCTTAAATGTCTCACACCCAATTAATCATTCAAGTGGTTTGTGTAGGTAGTTCCTTTTTCAAATACACAAGTTCCAATAGGTAACAAAGAGCTGACTGAATGTGGCTGGACACTGCCAGATATCCACCTGAAAAGCCTTCTTATCAGATGAGCAACACTTTGGACGTGCAGCACAGTACTGCATTGTTCTCAAGATCTGCAACAGCAGACAGGTAAATGAACAGAGCAGGTTTGGGAATCAGGGGTTGTAGTAAGCAGTGAACAATCCAATCCCTTCCATGAGCTCAAGATCTGGATTTTAGCTCCTGGGGTGTGGCCCTGCACCAACCTCTGAACAAATCCAGCAGGAACTCCATCATTGCTGGCAGGGCAGCACTGTAGTATAGTGGTTAGCATAATGGCTTCACAGCGCCAGGGTCCCAGGTTCGATTCCCAGCTTGGGTCACCGTCTGTGCAGAGTCTGCATGTTCTCCCCGTGTCTCCGTGGGTTTCCTCCGGGTGCTCCGGTTTCCTCCCACAGTCCAAAGACATGCAGAGGTAGGTGGATTGGCTATGCTAAATTGCTTAGTGTCCAAAAAAGATAAGGTGGGGTTATGTGGATATGGTGGAAGTATGGGGTTAGGGTGCAGGTGTGGGCTTGGGTGGGTGCTCTTTCTAAGGGCCGGTGCAGACTCGATGGGCTGAATGGCCTTCTTCTGCACTTCTGTAAATTCTGTGATCAGTGTCAAAAGTGGTGCGGTCAGTGCTGTGGATCAGGTTGTGCTGGTGAGCCAAAGTATAACAGGAGGTTTCTTTGTGAGCCAAAGATAGGGCTATTATTCTTGCTCCAACTGGTCCAAAAGGATCCTTTAAATTAAAACATCCAAGCCAGTTAGGTCCTGATGTCACATCGACTTTGGCTGGCAGACAAGAGACCATGCAGAATGTAGTCAGCTCTGCAGTTAAAATAGTGTGCGCACTCTGACGCTTTTCTGGGACAGGAACGGTGGAACTTTCCCGAGTGTCTTAGGCCTAACCATTACTTGCTTCACCATTAACCTTCCTTCCATTAGAAGTGGGACTTTTGTCGATAATTACACAAGGTTCAGTACCATTCATGACCCCATATATACTGAAGCAGTCCATGTCCGAATGCAGCCAGACCGGCACAATATCCAGATTTGGGCTGACACGTGCCAAACAATGACCAGCTCCAACAAGAGAGAATCTAATCATAGTCTGTTGACATTCAACTCCATTACTATTACTGAATCCCCACTATCAACATCCTGGGGTTACCATTGACCAGAAACTGAACTGGACTAGCTGTATAAAAACCATGGCTGCAAGAGCTAGGAAACCTGCAGTGAGTAACTCATCTCCCGACTCTCTCTATCCACCATCTGCCCGTTTGATTGGCACCCCATCCACAAACATTCAGACCCTCCAGCACCGATTACAGATGCACAGCATGACCTCACCAAGCTGCTTAGACTGCTTCTTCCAAACCCACAATCGATATCATTTAGAAAAACAGGGGCAGCAGACAATGGGTTTCCACCACTTGTAAGTTCCCCTTCAAGCCACTCACCATCCTGACTTGGAAATATCTCGCTGTTTCTTCACTGACACTGGGTCAAAGTCCTGGAACTCCCTCCCTAACAGCATTGTGGGGGTACCTACAGCACATGAACTTCAGTGGTCCCAGATGACAGCTCAACACCACATTCTGAAGGGCAATTCGGGCTTAGCATTAAATACTGGCCCAGCCAGGATACCCGCATCCAACGAATGAATAGAAAAAAGTAGCTGGTGGGGAGAGGAACAGGAATGTACAGTGGTCTTCCTATCGTTAACTTAACCATATCACAATCAATAATCTTCAGTGTGGGTATCATGACCCTTCAAATGAATGGATCCCAATTAAAAAAGTTATGACCTTAAATGAGGTAATTATCAACCAAAATCATGTGTATGAAAATAACGATTCGACATTTTCTAAAATTTAAGTTTGGGCTAAAGTATTGAAGTACTATCGAAAGCAAAATAAATTAATGGCTGTTGACTGAATATATTCCAAATAATTTACAAACTCAACAAGTTGATAAGACTGGACCATAGCATGATAAATTGAAATGTGGCAACCGTATTATTGCCAACAGCGATGAATTGTGATAATCAGAGCTTGTGTGTTATTTGAGTGATGATATGTAAATCCAGCCACTGACATTTGAATGAAATTTTAATTTTGTATGAAGCTATACAGGCAACTGAGTGAAATCAAGTTTGCTTGTGATTAAAATGTTCGAAAGTAAAAAAAATATACCTCTAAATTATAATAAAGAGACCTACATCTACTATTCAGTAACTTAAAGGAAAACAGAGACATCTATGGCATTTAATACTGTTTGGAAGAGCAAGATGCTACTTTTATAACCAAACATCTAAGAATCAAGCTTTCATAGAGTTGACGTCACTTCTTTATACAAGAAAATAGTTGAAAATTCTGAATTAGAAGGCATTCCTGAAACTAACTAGATTGTATCTCCTCACTACAGAACACATGGACCCAGAAGATGAACAAAAGGGGGTGTGGAAAAATCTTTGCTCTTTTGAGGATTTGTAGTAGTTATTTGTAGTAGTTATTAATGGACTTCTTTTCTCTCTCATATCAACAACTTGTATTTACATTAATACCCTTCTTGACCCGGGAAACACGGTAGCATGGTGGTTAGCATAAATGCTTCACAGCTCCAGGGTCCCAGGTTCGATTCCCGGCTGGGTCACTGTCTGTGCGGAGTCTGCACGTCCTCCCCGTGTGTGCGTGGGTTTCCTCCGGGTGCTCCGGTTTCCTCCCACAGTCCAAAGATGGGCGGGTTAGGTGGATTGGCCATGATAAATTGCCCGTAGTGTCCTAAAAAGGTAAGGTTAAGGGGGGGGTTGTTGGGTTACGGGTATAGGGTGGATACGTGGGTTTGAGTAGGGTGATCATGGCTCGGCACAACATCGAGGGCCGAAGGGCCTGTTCTGTGCTGTTCTATGTTCTATGTTCTATGACCCTCCCCCCAATGCTCAATTTGTCATACTGCTTTGTCCAATATGCAGTACTGAATGAGCAGTAATTTCCTCCAACTAAATACTGGGAAAGACTGTAGCCATTCTTTTCAGTCCCTACCACAGTGGCTTGACTCCAAGCCACTGACCCAGGTCTGGGGCTGAACCAGACCATTCAAACTTTGTCAACTTGTGTTACGTGAAACTATCACTCCTCATCCCTCTTGACTTGCCAGCTACCGTTGCCATGGCTGCCTACACCTTCCTCCTTTAATGCGTCACTACAGTTGTCCAGCTGGATGGGACTGCTCTCACCAGGCCCTGATCTTCAATTCTCACCTATCTAATTATATCACATGCAATGGTTTTTCCTTCTGCTCCAAAGCTGTTACTCTGGTGTCCTCCAAGGATCTATCCTTACCACCACCTCCTCATCCCGCCTTATTACTCATCTACATGATGCTCCTTGGTGGAATGATCTGAAAGTACAGTGTTAGTTTTACACCCAACTTTTGCCACCATCTCTCTCTCGACTCCTCAACCGTTGAGTAATTTATCGATTTGTCCTGAATAAGCAGAAATTCCCCCCAATTAAATATTAAGACGACGAAAGACATTTGTTTTCGATACCTGCTCTAAACTGTTTCCTAGCTATTAATTCCACCGCTCTTGCTGGCAACTGTCTGAGACTAAACCAGATTGTGCACAACCGTGCTGTCATATTTGCCTCCAAGATGAACTTCCAACACATATTTGCACCGTGCCAAGACTATTTTCACGTAAATTAGTTCTGTCTCAGCTCATCTATTACTAAACACATATTTAAGTCTTTGTTATCGCCTTTTTACCTCTGGATGCAACAATTCCAACGATCGCAACCTGGCTGATCTTTCACATTCCACCGTCCCTGAACTTCTTCAATCCAAGCACTGCTGCCCATGTCCTAACCTGCACCAAGTCCTGTTCATCTAGTCTCTGCTCATTGGCCTACAATGCCTCCCAATTAAGCAAGGTCTTGATTTTAAAATTATCATTCATTTCAATTCCCTCAATGGCCTTATTTTTCTCGATCATCTCTCCCAACTCCAAAATCCCTCCTTGAGATATCTGCATTCATCTAATTTTTGCTTTTTGATATGGCTGTCTGTGATTAAATACATTTCTGAAGGTTTTATCACATGATGTGCCTCATATTCCAGCCATTAATTGGTCAACACGTCCATCCATGTGTCGCACAGCCTTCCTTTGCCAAGTAGAAACAAAAAGGCTCATTACCCAATAGAACGATGACACATGATTGTCAGCTAAACATCCTTTTTTCACAATTTGTGGTAGTTTTATATCTGGTAAAGAGAAAATTTCAAATAAAATGACAAAAAATGTTTAAAAAAATATTTCAATGATTTTTCTCCAGGGTTGCACACAGCAGTGTCCTCGAGATTGATGTTCAATTCCTGGAGACTCCAGGTCAATCCTGCAGGGATGGCAATCCTACCTTTTGATCATTCCTGATTTCAGTCACTTCACTTGCCTCGGGTTTAATGTTTGGAATTCCCTCCCCACACACCTCTGCTACACATTCCTCCAAGTTATTCCTTAAAACCTACTTTTTTGACCAAGCTTTTGGTCGTCTGGCCTACATCTTGTGAGGTGGCTCCTGTCATTTTATTTTGTAATTCTCTAGTGAAACACTTTGAGTCATTTTATTATGTTAAAAGGTCCCATATGCATTTTTCTTTTTGTTGTTTTCGTTATTCTTGATGTTGTTTGAGATGGATGAGCTTCTGACTATATCTGCTCCATCAGACTGCCTAATTTCACCTTCACAACGTCATCTGTCTGTGACCCTGCCACAAACAGATTTGCTGCTGAAACCCATATTCATGCTTCTGCTACTTCTAGACTTGACTATTATAATGCTCTCCTGGCTCTTGCATCCTCTATAAACTTTATCAAAAACTTTGCTGCCTCATCCTAACTCACACCAAGGATGGTCAACTATCATCTTGCTTTCTAATCCCTCCAATACCTCGCTCCTCCTTATCTCCAACTTCCTTCAGCCCTAAAATGCTTGGGATTTCTGCACTCCGCCACTTCTGGCCTCTTGAGCATTCCTGATTTTAATAATCTCACCACTGTTGGAGTGCGTTACAATCCAGTTAGGGACTGTTAACATTTAGAGGTATCAGAACACCCAGTGACTTAATCAACAGATGTACGGGTTAGGTGGATTGGCCATGCTAAATTGCCTGTAGTGTCCTAAAAAGTAAGGTTAAGGGGGGGGGGGGGGGGGGGGGGGGGGGGGGAAGGGAAGGGGGGGGGTGTTGGGTTACGGGTATAGGGTGGATATGTGGGTTTGAGTAGGGTGATCATTGCTCGGCACAACATCGAGGACCGAAGGGCCTGTTCTGTGCTGTACTGTTCTATGTTCTAACAGACCCAGGCCACAAGATTCCATTTTCAACAAAAAAAACAAATGCTATTGTATTTAAAAGAATTGAACAAACTAAGAAGTCTCAACATTATATGCTAAAACTTGGTATGATGTACACTCTGTTTTACTCCTTACTTCTCCCAAGCCTTTCTCTCATAAAAGAAATCAATCAAAGTTATGTAATTTGTAGGGACCATCCACACCTATGCCACAATACTCTTCAATTCCCCTGAGTTCCAGCTATTTTCAGATGTTAGACCTTCATTTACCATCTTACTGCAGATCAGTCAGATGGTAAATGAAGGTCTAACCTCTGGAAATAGGTAGAACTCAGGGGAATTGAAAAGTATTGTGGCATAGGTTTGGATGGTCCCTACAAATTACATAACTCAGGTTGCCTTCTCAGTACTTCCAAGATAATAGGTTTTCTTTTGCCACAAGACTGAAGACCATGGCAAATCTTTCCAGCTGGTAAAGCTGAAAGCTACAACGAATCTTCCAGTTTCTGTCCGCTCAGAAAATTCAAAGAGATTAAACCTCACTTGCAGTTTACAAAGTGAATGAAATAGCATTTTCTCTGCTTAAACTGAAGGCCAGACTAATTGGCATTTACTTCGGCTACCTTCTCTCAGTAGTTGTATGACACAAAAATTAAAACCAGAGAATTCCCTCTGAACTCCACATACTTCCACGACAACATGGCATAATCTGGGATGTCGCCACAAACATATTCAGGTTAATTATGTCTCATTTACAATTCCTTCTTTTGAGTGAATTGAAACTCAATTTATCTTATACTTTTAAACTAACTTAGCTACAACTTCCAAAACAACATAATCTCGCTGGACTGCCCTAACACAACAAGGGTTGCAGTTCGAATCTCTCCACCCAAAAGATCCACAGATAGGTCATCTACTATTTTAAGTTTCTCCTCATGCTTTTTTATAATTCTTACCGTTCTATTCAGACCTGTTAAGTCAACATGGCTCAGCCTTGCGATAAACATGATTCATTCTTTGAATTGTACTTTTTTTTTCAGAACAGCACTTGTATGCTTTTGGGACAGGAATTATATTGTTAAGTTTATGATATTAGAAAATATAAAACACGCAATAGGGTTCCCATTGAAGCAGTCAGATGCAAATATCTTGAGTCAGGTAAAGGATTGATGAAAAAAACATTAGAAGAATTGCTATTACGAACATACCCATCAGGAACAAGAATAGTCTGTTAAGCTGCTCAAGCCTGCTCCGCTATTTGATAACATCATGGCTAATTTGATTGTGGCCTTAACTTTACTCCCCTGTCGACCCCTTGTAAATCAAAAAGCTATCTAATTCAATCTTGAAAATATTCAATGACTCCACCTCATTGCTTTCTGGGAAAGGGAATTCCACAAGACTAGAGACTTCAAAAAAATTCTCATTTCAGTGTTAAATTGGAGGCCCCTTATTTTTAAACTAGTCCTAGTCTCTAACAGAAAGGGAAACATCCTCTCGTCATCCACCATTCCAAGTTCATCAGGATCTTAACATTTCAATAAGATCTCCTTTCTTTCTTCTAAACTCAAACAGATACAGGTCCAACCAGTCCAACCTTTTTCACAGGTTTGGAGACCAAAACAGTACACCGTACTCCAGATGCGGTCTCACCATGTCCTGTACAACTTCCTTACTTTTATGCTCCATTCCCCTTACAATACAGAAATTTGACTATAAGGCCAATGAAAGAACGATCTTGTGCGCTTTTCTAATTGATTACTTTGCCTACATGCAGACTATATATTTCAGAACTGTATTAAAGAATTGGCAACAAAATGCAAATCCACATTTTTCCTATCATTCAAAGTCTACAGATGAATAATTGGTGAATTGAAAATTTTAAAAAATCAACTTTTTTTTTAACATGTACAATATTTCCAGGTCTTTGTCAGATTAACCAAGCAAGTTTAACAAGCATCAGAATAAAAGCAAAATACTGCTGGAAATCCGCAATAAAAACCAAATTCATTGGAAAAACTCAGCAGGTCTGGCAGCTTGTGTGGCAAGAGAAACAGAGTTAACGTTTCAAGTCGATTGGGACTCTTTTTCAGGATATGGTGTGCAAGATACACAAACAGTGTATTAGGTTAATGTCAGATGGTCTTTTAGCCACAAAGGTTGATTAACCTATGTAATGAGTTGCTGGCTCATGCAATGACAGCCGATTTGCTCCAAATGGTCAGATGGGAAATTAGGTATCAGGGCCAGGAACGTTCCATACCAAGTGTAAGTGGATCATTTAAGATACGTATTTCCCCAAATTAATTTTGGTTCTGGATATGTGTATCCATCCCGTAAGATAACATGGTTGCTGGCGTAGAGAAGCATCAGGCTACGTAAGTGCAACATAAATGTACAGGAAAATACCAGCTGGCCATTCTACCAAACCATCACTTATGCATGTTCATAACCCTTTAACAAGACATATGACTGGACATCCATAGTTCATTTAAACTAAACCTGCATCAATGAGGACTGAATCCTAATCTCCTTTTGAGAATCTAGGACCAGAGTGCATAATCTCAGAGTTAGGCATCACCCATTTAAAACACAGATGAGGAGCAATTTCTTCTCTCAGAGTAGTGAAACGGGCAGCACAGTAGCACAAGTGATTAGCACTGTGGCTTCACAGCACCAGGGTCCCAGATTTGATTCCTTGCTGGGTCACTGTCTGTGCGGAATCTGCACGTTTGCCCCGTGTCTGTGTGGGTTTCCTCCCACAGTCCAAAGACGTGAGGTCAGGTGGATTGGCCATGATAAATTGCCCTTAGTGACCAAAAAGGGTAGGAGGGGTTATTGGGTTACAGGGATAGGGTGGAAGTGAGTGCTTAAGTGGGTGGGTGCAGACTCAATGGGCTGAATGGCCTTCTTCTGCACTGTATGTTCTATGTTATGCTATGAATCTGTGGAATTCTTTAGCGCAGTAGGCTATAGAGGCTGACTCATTAAGTATTTCAAGGCTGAGGTAGACGGATTTTGAAGGAACCAAGGAATCAATGCAGGAAGTGGAGTTGAGGATTATATCAGATCAGCCTTATGGGCTGAGTGGTCTACTTCTCCTCCTACATCTTATGGTCTAAATTCTGATTTGATGCACATAAATAAATGTATACAATTTCCCCACGATATGAAAAACTATTTGCAAGTGGGATTTTTAATTCTATTTTTCATAACACTGTCCAGCTATTTTCTGAACACTGCACCAAAATTTATTTTATATTTAAATGGGTGATTAAAATCAAGCTTTCAATAGATCTGGTCAGTTTGCTCTACAAAGCACATCCTTCCATCAAAATAAACACAGTGATTCAACTTCTTACCCATACTTTTCTCTGATATATTCAGGCAAAAAATATGGTGCCTCTTTGCTTCGTACTTCAATCACCTTAAAAAAACAAAGGCATTATGTATTTTTCAGCAGGACAATGCTACACATTAGCTAGAAATGTCAAACTAAACTTCTAATTCTATCAGATGAAATCTACTCAAATTGGAATGAGACGACGCTCATGTTACATTGACAGATGGGTGAGCTTTCGTTTGCAAATAGTACTCATGCTACAAAAATATTGTCCTAGCATTGCAGATGTGATGTATTATGACCAGGTTAGGAGGGATAGACAGGTTTTCCTCCTTGCCCACTGCCCTTTTGGTGATAGCAGAGGCATTGAATTTTAAAATGATTATGTATTGCCAATCCAGTATGTACTTGACAGTGTACAGTTTGTAAGAATTAAGCCATTACTTGAGGTAAACACAAGGGGTTAGTTTGATTGTACTAAAACCGATTCTTGTAAAAATATTTTAAAAATGCACAAATATGTCATACTACCCACTGATGCATACAAACACACTCAAATTCAAGCATGTAGAAAAAATATAAATTTACAGAATTTCAAGGTTAAACTTGGCCATGTTCAAATAGAGTTAAGTGCTGTCAATTTAGAGTTGACCACTTCAAAATCACTGAACTGTGAAGGAGGTGATTGGAAAGCACTTAATTCTGTCAATTAAAGCTTGATGTTTATAAACCTTGGGTTAGAGTACTTCATCAATCAAAGAAAATGAATGGAACAATGCTGACAGTTAGGGAATGTGGGAGCTGTCAATCACAGCCCAGTAAAATCAATATCAAAAAGAAATTAATAAATTGCTTGCAGATCAAAGATCTGAGGGGGTTTAAACACAGCTGATTGGTTTTCTCTTACCAGAAATTTACAGATGTTGTTTAATGTGTCTGAGCCAGCAGATGTGTTGCCCAGGTGAGTGGTAAAGTAGTAATGTTTTGCACTGCCAGTGTCTGGAAGCTTCCTGTCAGTGGTCTCGCCTCTTAGGGCTTCCTGACAGGGAAGGGAGGTTGGGGGGGGGGGTCGGTGGGGGTTGACAAGTCTTGCATTGTTGGGGAGGATGGCCCTTAAATGGTTACCCCCCTTGGTCCACCGTGAGGCCCAACACATCAGGGCCACGCTTGGCAGGATTAGTAGATTCTCACCCATGTGATTCCCAGACGGAGGATCAGAGAATCACGTGGGCCTGGAAAATATGGCACTTGGCCCACTAACTGGATGCAAATGGGGGTTAAGATCAATTTTCATCCTCCCACTGGCGCGGGCTGCGAACCTCCATCCCAATGCCAGCATGGGACCGTAGCATCGGGTACTGATCCAGTTTTCTTCACAACGCTGGATTCTTCGCCCCTTCGGTAACTCAGCTACCAGTGGCACAAGGTGGAGAATTTCACCCACTTTTGCAGAAATCCAATGGCTTTCAGTAGAGAGTCTCTGTCTGCTGTAAGAATGTTGACACTTTTACCTCAGCACAACGGTTCAAAGCTGGGATGGAATATTGTATAGAGAGGGGAAAAGGCAGCTGCAATCTTCAGCAGCAAAGATTTTTTGGCCAAATCCCAGACTTAAGCAGTCAGACAAAAGGTTGCATCACATGATTTCCCTCCACATCAGTTGTACATTCTAAAAGGAAGTTTATAAAAGCAGAGGTGATTCATTTTTAATGTTCCATCAATAGTTCATCTTCCATTTGGGTGAGACAAGGCGGAAGGTTTGCACACCTTGTAGCCACCGAAGCTGGCCACTTCCCGACATAAAATGGAGAATTGAAACAGGGAATGCAGGGAAAATTGGACAATGTCAGAAAGGCAAGCAGGTTGCAGAACCTCTCTGTGGATTCTGTCTGTGAAGAAACCAGACAGCATAGAAACTAACAAGTTTGCATACTAATTGAGCGATTCCCAGTGATTCCCGGGCACAATGGACACAACAATTAGCTGCAACAGAAACATTCTATAGCAGGTCAGACTTCTCGGCGCCAACGGAGTCTGAAACAAAAGGACACAAACAAGTTAGAAAGAACCGCCCCGCGATCGAGGAACAGCCTCAGTATTGGGAGATTCGTATCAATCGATTGGGATGAGACCCAATTGATTGCCAGTGAGTTAGGGGTCTGCCCAAAAGGGCGCGAAGCACCTGAGACCTATAAAAGTAAGGTCCCAAGACGAATTCGATCTCTTAGCCGGCCCTCCCAGCAGAACACCTTTGCAGCAGTTCTCTAAGAACTTGAACGTGAAAAGGAGAGGCCTGGCCAATTGCTACACCGACAAGTGTCATACAACGCCCGCTACGAGAATAGATGCTCCTGACCCCTTTAGTCCACACCAACTGGAAGCCTGCAGATCCAGGACAGAGCAAGAGGCCATTGTTCCCCGATCCGGCAGTTCCCTTATTCCAGATAAATATCGGCCTAGTAGTGGTAGGAACAGTTTAGTCTTAGTATTATATGCATGAATAGTAAATAACTGTGTAATAATAAACGTGTCTTCTTTGAACTTACTAACTGGTGTATTGAGTCATTGGTCTGAACTTGAACCTCGTGGCGGTATCATAAAGATACCTGGCGACTCTAGAGCTTAGGAATAAAACAGAGCCAATTGAGTGTAAAGCACACTCACCCAAAACAAGCAACAACCTCCAGAGAGTTTATTGTCACTTGTGACCTCCAGAGACCCAATATCTCCATGAAATTTTCTGTGGCTACACTGGTACAAATTGGCAGACATTTCTAGTCAGTGTCTTTGTTTTTCAGTGTAATGTCCCTTTGCTAAAAACTTTTAAGACGCGAAAGTAGCCGATGAGATATCAAATTAATTCCATATAGACATTAATATAACATGGAACAAAATGTGACTGGTAGGAACATTTTAATATAAGTGTAAGAAAAACACATGCACACCCATTCACACTTCCAAATAACAATCATATTGGATTCAAAGCATTAACCCTGTTTCTCAGTTTCTCTCTCCACAGATGCTGCCAGACTGACTGAGTTTTTCTAGCACTTCTGTTTTTATTTCTGATCTCCAGCATCTGCAGTATTTTGCTTACAATCACACTTCAACCTGTTTATCACTGCTATGCTCTAATGCAGTTCTGTTACTCCACTAATTCTAAACTGTGTTACAGTCTGAATAAAGCATCAGCTATCACATTGTTTATCTTTGCAATATGGGTAATCTTCAGATAAGGCTGCAATAGCAAACTCGCATCAAAATAGTTTTGCATTTTGCATTTCTCCATATAAGGTCAAGGGATTGGGGGTTTGTATAGACCGAGACCTCCTTGTATTCATGTTGGACGTACTTCAAAGCGTTTCAGGGCAAGTAATAGCACCAGGGTTTCTTTTCACCAGTGTGGGGTCTCTCTTTTGGTGTCTGTTTAACTTTTTGGAGAAATATTTATCTGGCCTCTCTATGTTGGATCCATCTCCTTGGAGCAGAATGGCAAATAGAGGTGCCTGCTTCATTTCAAATTGGGGCTTCCTCTGTTTTACAGAATTTCACCACATTCCTGTGGAGATGCTTTCCAATTATCCCCATGCCCAGCCATGGGGATTTAACCTGCTATCCTCAATATCCCCCTGAGGTATCGCGATGATACCGCTATCTGGTGGACCAATGTCCATTCTTCATCTGAGGGTGGCTGTACATCCTGATCGGTGCCTCTTTTTTTTAATTATTAAATGGTAGCACTCCTTCTGCTTTAGCTTTAGTTTGGGCAATTTGAGCTGATTTTTAAAAACCCTGTCAGATTGTTGACCCTTGACCAAGGAAGACAGGCTTACTGCTTTCTTCGGGTCTTCCAGATCTCCAAAACTGGGATCGTCCGATGACAGGCTCACCCTCTATGGTGCCAATTCAGTCTCGTCTGATGAGGTTGAATCACTCCACAATCAGGAAAAATGTCAGGGACCTTCTCCTGTAATTACACCCTCTCCCTAACCTCACTTGCTTCCCAGAGACTACAGGGAAGCTAGCACCTTCACCCATATCACATATAAACTATGGATAATCCCAATGGTCACCTGTCCAGAAAACAGGTTGCATTCTAGTCCACGCAATAAGAAAAGTACGGCCATAAACGAACCCCACTGAGACAGTTCACCAAATTTCAGCCATTCAGTGCACTCTCCGGTGTGGAATGGTAATGTCCTTTCCCAGAAGAAGGGTTTGGAAGGCCTTTGTATCCCTCAAGTATGACCATGGGCTTACCTGGGTATGGGGTCACTTTTCCTTGGGTAAACCCCCCCCCCCAGATAAATCTCAGATTTTAGTAACTTCTCCCACACTCTGTAATGTTTTTAACTAGGATTTATTGCCATGGTTAATGCCACAGCCTTGTCTGCTGTGTTCTTCATCAGGGCCCCTTTTCCTGTACTGGTCTGGTCTGGTGTGCCCTGTAACCTCCAGCAATCGGCGTCACGGTGAACAACCTTATCCCAGTGGAAGCACAAGAAGCTTGCGGACATCATTTTTGTTCTCAGCACCTTCCTTCTTGGCCTGTTGGTCATGATGGGACGGAGGTCCTGTGCTGTCAGTTTTCCCTTTTCACCCCTCCTATCTTCTATCCTTCTTGGGTTTTTGAGGGTGACCCAGGAAGATTTTCTTTTGGGGCAATTGCTTGTGGACAACAAGCTCAATCATCAGCCAGAGTTGTCACTCGCTGGCTCTGGAAACCCTTTGTTCTTCCACATGGTCTTTATGGAAATAGGGCGAGGGTTTTTGAACTCCAGGAGAATTCACTCTGAAGCTTTCATAATGGTATCTATTTTAAGTGCCTGTATCCAACAGTCAAAACTCGATGAAAGTTTGTTTAGGCTGTTGTGGAGGTTTCAGAATTTCTGCTGGTAAGCTTCAGGGCCGGATTCTCCCCTACCCGGCGGGGCGGGGGGTCCCGGCAGGACGGAGTGGCGTGAACCACTCCGGCGTCGGGCGTCACCGTCACCAAAGGTGCGGAATTCTCCGCACATTTAGGGGCTAGGTCCGCGCCGGAGTGGTTCCCGCTCCCCTGGCCGGCGCGAACAGCCTATGGCGCCCCGCCAGCCGGGGCTGAAAGGCCTTCGCCCGCCGGCGGAAGTCTGCGCGTGCGCCGGCTGATGTCATACCAGCGCATGCGCAGGGGAGGGGAACTCTTCCGCCCCGATCGCGGGCAGGCCACCATGGGGGCACCATGGGGGCACCCCCGGGGCCAGATCGCCCCACGCCCCACCCCCCCAGGACCCTGGAGAGCGCCCGCAACGCCAATCCCGCCGGTACCAGAGGTGGTTTAAACCACGTCGGCGGGAAAGACCCGTCAGCAGCGGGACTTCGGCCCATCGCGGGCCGGAGAATCACCGCAGGGGTCCCGCAGACCGGCACGGCGCGATTCCCGCCGAATCTCGGGGAGGCGGAGAATTCGGGACACGGCGGGGGTGGGATTGATGCCGGCCCCGGGCGATTCTCCGACCCTTTCGCTCCAGGTTCCAGCTCATTAGCACCGAGGCTAGTTTGCTTAATCATCCTATAGTTTTCTGAAATTTCATCAGAACTCCTTCACTTACAGCATTGTGGGTGTACCTACACTTCAGGGACTGCTGCGGTTCAAGCAGGCAGCTCACCACCACCATCTGAAGGGCAGCTAGGGATGGGCACTAAATGCTGGGCTAACCAGCAAAGCCCACATCCCATAAATGAATATAGAAAATGGCATATACCTTGTGTGCTTTGCATTAGCAGCATTCAGCTCTATGCTTCCCATTTCATTTGCTTTGCAAGCTTCACAAATGAGGTTAAAAAAGCTTCCACATCTCTTTCTTGCTTTCCGATTGCCCGAGATATTTTCCGCGTAATTGGCCGCAAGCACTTGACCCTAAGTTAAGGAAGTCACACCCCACCGTCCCCCACTCCTGGTGGTACCTTCTATGGGTTACAGTGGGATACGTGTTTTAATTAAATTAAGGGGCAATTTAGCGTGGCCAATCCATCTACCCTACACATCTTCGGGTTGTGGGGGCGAGACCCACACAGACACGGGGAGAATGTGCAAACTCTACACAGACAGTGACCCGGGATTGAACCCGGGTCCTCTGCGCTATGAGGCAGCAGTGCTAACCACTGCGCCATCGTTGCCACCCTTCAACTCAAGTGGTTTTAACTGAAATTCCATTTAATTTTCCCTCTTTTGCCTCTCATTTCTCTTTGGAATGCCTTTTCTCATGGCCTTGCCAATCTCCTCTCTCCCGCTTTCTCCTTTTCTTTCTTCTCTCTCTCTTTCCCTCGTATGGAATTGTAGTTCTAGTCTTTTCTGCTCCACGTATATTTTGCTGAAGCTAGTTTGCCTGTTTCCTATTCTGTGCTTATCACTACTGCTTCCAATTCAATTTCAAGATTGTTGGCCACAGACATCAGAATTTCAGTTCCCTAGCTTTTGGACGGATTTCTATTTCAGAATGCCTAGCCGCACTCCAATTTTTCAAGAGATAGGGTTTTTTTTAACTATTCCAAGTTACTGCACTCTATTCTAGAGAAGCACTAGCTTCGAAAGTGGACATGCTGCTCGTACTGTAGCCGTGCAACACAAGAAAGACCCAAACTGAATTTTCGTTTTGAATAAAGTCTAGGGATTAATTCCTTGTTAGCCTCTGTGCTATCCCCCAAATTTGTGTTACGGCCAGATGAGGGATCCCGTCCACTATGTCTCCATGAAATGGACTGTGACCACACAGAAGCCAATTGACAGCTATTTTAAATCTATGCCTTTGTTTCTCAAGGAAATGTCCTTTTCTAAAGAAGTTTAATATGTGAAACCAGCCAAAGATATATCAAATTAGTTCTATATCGCACATCTCTGTGACAGGTGTATGAACGTAAATTACATCCATTACCTTCTGCTTTAATGTCTTATACTGTGTATGATAAAACCAGGTTAAAGTCCAACACGTGTGTTTCGAATCACCAGCTTTCGGAGCACAGCTCTTTCATCAGGTGAATGTGCTCCGAAAGCTAGTGATCCAAAACAAACCTATTCGACTTTAATCTGCTGTTGTAAGACTTCTTACTGTGCCCACCCCAATAAAACAACAGCATGTGTATGATAAAGTTTAGCACAGAGATCAAAAACTGAAAATTGCAGAATATAACTAAGAGATGTTGCCCAGTTATCTACATCAATAGTCAAAAGTTATTCATCTCTTGGATATTTTACAGCTCTCCATTAAATATCCTGGGCTACAGTTTGTTCTCAATTAAAACCCTGAATGGATTAACACCGAGGTGAAATTTGCTACTTCCTGGATCAAATTAACTGTAACGATTATATTCAGCTCTCAGATTTGCAACAAGTTAAAGGAGCCAAGATATAATAACTTCTGAAGTAATTGCTGCTGAAGCTGCCATTGTAGGTACAAGTCTGTGAGATTGGTATACGCCACGGATACCTGTGATTCAAAGATTTCAGCTCATGGTTCTCGATTGCCACATGGTAGGTCAATTTCCACCTGAGCTCTGCAGGGATTAGGATGGCAGCCAGTGCTGTTCCTTGCCTGTCAGGCACTTGCATTGGAGGGCAGGGTCAGCAATTTCTCCCTCAGTTATCGATTACATAGCAGGTCTTCTAATATCACAGCAGCAGACCTCCCTTGTGCTACAAAATACCATCTTGCCAATAATAAAGAATCCTTTCTGCTGAAGACAAAGCAAATCTCCGGTATCTTAGTAAAATGTCTGTGCCTCATGTAAGCCTAGATTGCAACAATTAAAATTAAGCTACTAACCTTATTAACATGTTGACAGAAAGCTGGTACAGCAATCATCTGACTCAAGAAGTTCAAGTATGCAGCTACCAGAGCTAGTATAGCACAACGATTGTACATGGGCAAGTTGTCTTCATTACTAACAGCTAAGTCCTAGAGCAAAACATGAAAAAGTAAAGCAATTACTAAATCTTTTTGAAATGTGCTCTTGAAGTTCTGACCTTTTGCAAATCAGAAAGGATACAGCAAGTTAATATTTTATTTCTGATGTATGGTAATGCATCGCTGAATTTCAATATGAAAAGCATTACTTACAAATGCCACAGGCAATAGTGAATTATAGAGGTTTTCTCATGAACAAAATTATCTCAGTGATGCATTGCTTTTGATGGAATGGTTCCTGTCGTACACGCACACATATATAAAACAATGAGAAAGATGACACTGATTACCATGAGGAAGTCATGGAGTTATTTTCAAACAAAGTACTAAATCTGCAGTTATGGTCGTAGTTATGGAGTTATTTTCAAACAAAGTACTAAATCTGCAGTTATGGTCGTAGTTATGGAATTATTTTCAAACAAATTACTAAAGCTGCAGTTATCACCCACCAGAAGTTATTACAAATACATTTTCCAAACACTTGTGTTTTATGAATATTGAAAAACAATGAAATCACCCTTCAAAAGTTCAATTAAACTATATTTGGGTGTGTTTCCTCTAGGTTGCACAGGTTCAGCATAAATCTGTCAAACCAAGCAAAGAAATCCAAGTGACAATTATGTCCAGTGCAAATTGAGGTTTTTTGATTTTCCTGATAAGTTTATTTAAAAAATGAGGCTGGAAGCCATGCCTGCCCACATCCCATATCAAATTAATCACCATTGGGAGTTTCTGCTCATTGCACCCATTTGTGGGCCTTCAAAGAGGTTCTTATAATTAAACACCCGTTTTCGGCTCAAATGTGCTCATTGTACCTCTGAAAATTAGATCTTGCATATTTTAAAAGTAATTTTTAGTCATTTAAAAATCAGCTTCAGAGCTAGACACTAATTAAAAATGTGCATCTTTTGTGATCAACCAATTTTCATCTGTTTTAAATACAATTGCACTATGTTACCATTCACAATACAAATTTGAAAAATACCACTTTTAAAATACTGCTACTGGTTTGGAAGATTTAATCTTCAGCAATGTGCAAATTTGTTTGAATGGAAACTTCACTTTGCAAAACTGGCACAACTTTTGAATGCAAGATCAATTGTGGCCATAGTGGAAAACTTTGGCCTAGATTCCTAATAATACAACACCTTGACCTATTATTTAACGTCCTGAATTGGAAGCTTATAAATCAGAAGTACAGTTCTTTTTAAAAAAAATTTTTTTTATAACTGCGATTTACAAGATTATGGAACATTGCCTGGTTACATTGCAGAGTGTAATAATGACTAACAAGCTAGCCTGCATGAATGCCAACATATTAAAAGGCCATTAATTACAAAGTAACTATTTCAAAACATGAAACTATACATTTAAACTGTTTATAGTACCTGTATGCCAAGAGCAAGTCGGATCAAATCAATGATAACTTCATCATTGGCCAGTTCAATTGTGATGAGCAAAAGAGCAACAAATAGAGATTCAAAGTTTTTCTGTTCATTATCATCTTCTTTGCAACCCATATAAATGTGTCTGTACAACTGTTGTCCTTGCTGAAACCAAATGCCATAAGATTCAAGGTCAGCATGATCAGAAAATTTTCAATTTTAAGTTATGACAACAATTAACACAGTAAAGACACTTAATGACTACAGTGTACTCATAGAACATAGAACATAGAACAGTACAGCACAGAACAGGCCCTTCGGCCCTCGATGTTGTGCCGAGCAATGATCATCCCACTTAAACCCACATACCCCTAACCCAACAATCCCCCCATTAACCTTTACACTACGGGCAATTTAGCATGGCCAATCCACCTAACCCACACATCTTTGGACTGTGGGAGGAAACCGGAGCACCCGGAGGAAACCCACGCACACACGGGGAGGACGTGCAGACTCCACACAGACAGTGACCCAGCCGGGAATCGAACCTGGGACCCTGGAGCTGTGAAGCATTGATGCTAACCACCATGCTACCGTGAGGCCCTCCCTGGTGATTTAAATTCTTACACTGAAATGCAAATCCCTGTACACAACCTTCAATTGTCAAATCATTTTCCCATTGATGTTTGTCATAACCCTTGGCCAGAGCCCAGGACGTGGTGGTGGTGGAGGGGGGGGGGAGGAAGAGAGAGAGAGAGAGAGAGAGAGAGAGAGGAGAGTCGAGAGAGAGGGAGGGAGGGAGGTCTTGAAAATGCTAAAATAAATTTTATGATACAAGTTCAGAAAGATGAAACAATTTTCAATATCTATTTCAGTGATGTGCCGCATGAGTGGCTCTCCTTCATCTCAGTGTGCTGCAAGATTGAAATCAGGCTTGTCCACTAACCATGACCCCATTTAGAAGATTAAATAAGTTTATGCTGAATATTTCATAACAAGTTATAGAAAATGCTTAATTACTTATACATTAATATAACTTTTATCAACTTCAAATGGTAAAAACAAAATAAATATTTACACTTTGAACTCAGAGCACACGGCTTTCTCAATCAGTGTTGTGTGTAATTAGCATGCACCTCACTTCATTTGCCTTGTTTTACGTACGTATCACTTCAGTCATAATGGTAGGGAAAAAACCTACATGGACAAAAATCAGCGGAATGTGGCAACACTGCGCGTGGGCAACCTATCTCTTGCCTGTCTTTGTTCCATACCTGGAACTATCTTTTGGGACCTATCCCTGTCCCCTACCTCTCCCCTGCTCGCTGGGACGCTCCCTTAACCATGACAGACCCCCCACCCCTCCCTGGTATCATCTGATCTTCCTTTTCATGCCGTTCTTACTTCTTTCTGCAGAGGCGCGCAGGGCCAGTATTCAGACTGAAGAGCAAAAAAAATATCCAGACTGCGCACGTGTGGCCAGTTCCCAGTCGGTATGAGTGCAAAAGGCCAGAAGGTTTGTTGGACATCGGAGTTCCTGGCCTCCAAAGTAAAGGTGGTAAGTTTGAGTGTTATCACATGCTTCATGGAATGAAGAATAGTATGTATTAGAAACATACTTGATATGTATGGTTTAGATTTATTTGATTCTTTGGCGATCCTTGGTTTGTGACGAGTGAGCATGGTGATGGGAGCGAAACAAAACGCGATTATCCGTGTTCATACTATTTGAGAAGGTTCACAGAGGAGGCCAATGAAAGCCAGTTTTCTTTTCTGTTTTAGAGTAAGCTCCTCATGATCATCTTGGAAGTGTAGAAGATTGTAGTTTAGTTGGGCAGCATGGTCGGCAAGGGCTTGGAGGTCCGAAGGGCCTGTTCCCGTGCTGTATTTTTCTTTGTTCTTTGAAGCAGGGCCAAGGTGGGAGAGGCAGACCAATCAGCAGTATACAATCTGATGACACTTAATTCATCATTCTTTTATGTACAACTAATGGATGACAAGTGATTTTTTTTATTGTACAAACTAAGTGTTGAGGCAAGGGGTATGAGGAAGCTCTCTTCACAAAGGTCTTGTGGGGAAAAAAAGCAATATAATTTTAGTGACAATTTAAGTTTGATGAAAATTATATGTAATTCTATAGCTCATGATTTTGGACAGTTGCTTTCTGATTATTTCTAAAATGAGATCTTATTTTTATTAGAATTTTTCTCATTATCCTGAGCAATCTAGCAATTAAGCCTTGACCTATTACACAATTGAAGCCACGAGCGAATTACCGTCTTTGAGCCAAAGTTTGTTTAAATCATTACCAATGATAAAGAGAGGCATGTAGAATAAAAGAATGAAATTAAGTTTTTAATGCATAATTTTTTATGGAACTGTTCTAAATGAGCAGAACATATACCTTTGGTAACTTCCCCTGTAGATTAGTTTTTAAAAAATTGGATCCAGCCATGTTACAATAGAGATTTTAATGTTTGTAGCTTGTCGATGTCAAATTTGTAACAGGAAAAATGCCAAGTATAATCAATTATGAACATTTCCTACCATAACTAAATCATGCATATCGTTAATCATACTTATCTTCATGGTTTAATGATCTCTTAGCTGCTCAAGATTCAGCTTTGTAATTATACCAACAATCAAAAGCCTAACAAATGTTCAGCTGATCAGAAGGTAATTTGCAATGAGGAATACCATCTTAGGACATTCGTCCAGAAATTCCCTACAACTACCCTCAGATCAGCATCCAATTGGTTCAGAAATTATTCATAGTGCTTATGCTACACTTCCTCAAAATTTACTGCAATCAGTACAGGAGGATATATTTTCCAGGGGGAGGGTCTTTTGGTTGCCAGGATTTCCTGCCCCACCCCAAAAAGCCAGCAGATCATAGCACTCCGACATTTAACACTCAGATGAGTGTCAATCGGAAAGAAACAGTACTTCTGCCCCTCATTTGAGCACAAGTGCGATCTCAGAGATTTGCCAGCCAAACAGATTGGCAGACAGCTTTGTAGTCCTAGAAATGCCAATGACAGGAGTGACCAGGTCTGAGATTACAAGCAGTGCCCAGAGTCCTGGAGCCCAGGACCAGCTAAGTGCAAGGCTCACGCAGCAGGGAGGAGAAGTGAGGTCTGGGTGGGATGGGACTGTGTGGGATTATCCCAATGTGGAAAGGGCACCTATGAGGGAGGTGCTGGGCCTTCCCCCAGCTTTGAACTCGTTCCACCAGCCTCAAAATTAAGAGTCACTTCACGGTTAGTTTCAAGTGACCAATAATTGACCACTCATGGGCCTCAATTGGGGCAAGGGTTTTAACTCCCCACATAAAATTGTGGATGGGTCAAGGGCAGTTGGGAGGGCAGTGGGAAGGTCACCAGAGGAAATTTTACAGGACCCTCACTTGCAAACCGGTATATATTAGGTGCCAGAGGTGCAGTTGAAGGTAAATATAGCCAAAGAAAATTTGCATTGGTGCCTGTGATTACTAGTCAATGCACAAGTTAAATTTCATGAAGTTCAACCATGCTATAACTGGCATTCTGCATACATTAGCTAGAATTCCACTGGATAGGAAAAAAGGACTGTATACCTTTGTCTATTCTATTCAGTACAAGAGTTTTCAGAATATATTTTTTTGAAAACAGAAAGTGGTCTAGTTTGTGAGCCATCAACGACCATCTCAGATGACAGTCTGGTAATACAGTCTCAAATAGTAGATATTCAATTAAACTGCGAAATTTGCTGCTCTTCTCTAATGCGCTAGTCTCTATGATTTTGGATTCCAGTGAAGTCAAGAACAAAGGATAGATTTTCCTTATAGCCTGCTATAGAGCCAAAGCCGTATTTGCAACTGGTGTGTTCCATTCTATTGGTAAGTAATCGCAAGTCAAGTAGTTAAATGTCTCGCTGAGGAGAGGTTTTCCAATCGCTAAACAGAGAAGGGTAGTAATAATCGAGCTCTTGGAAAATTTTTACCAGACCCCCCCTCAACCGTAAATATAACAGACTGTTACCGCGTTCTGTCCAACTGCCTGCAGTCATTTGATTTTTATTTTGTGTGGGAATTAAATTTCACTTTCTGCAGATTGGCCATCAGTCAAGAGATGCCATCTGGTGACAAGATACATAATAGGACCAGCCAACTAGAACTTTGTGCAGAGCTCTGAAAAGAATCATTGTACTTCTGAAACCAGAAACCAATAATGTGGCTGAATGATTCAGAATCAAGTACAGGATCATAAAGCTTTTACTGAGATGTTATAGTAACCCCCACAAAATGATATGACTGAGATGTGAAATGCAGAACTTGCTATTACAGAATATTTAAGAGAAATAGCAAATATAAACTTGAAGGGAAGCTAGACAAGTACATGAGGCAGAAAGTATTAGAGGACTGTTGATAGGACGTAATGAAGTAAGATGAGAGACGGCTGTGTGGAGCATAAATATCAACGTAGATCTGCTTGCCAAATGATCTGTTTCCACACTGTAAAATCCTACATAAAGTAATCATTTTTACTAATTTCTATCCAATAGTCAGTAGCTTGTCAGGACACTTGCATGAAGGTATGGCAGAGCAACCAATATTTGTGCAAGCATAAAAATAAATAAATCAAGTACTTTTCAGGATTTTAAGAAAATTTTTAAATGAAGTTTGAAGAACAACCTAACAAATTCCAATCAGAATATAGTCTTAAATATATTGAGGAACTATAAGAATTCACCAGTTTATTAGATTAAAAAGCTGGACCAAAGCGAAAGCTATTTCTTCAACATTTTTAATTAGCTACTCATTTATAAGCTAAATGAGGCTGTATAATTATATCTCCAACTACCTTTTTCATGAAACTTATGTCCTGCTTTGAGCTCTTGTCCCTTTTTATCTTCAATGCGGAAACATCGGGGATGATTCTAATACAAAAAGAATGACAATACTAGTTAATAATTGTGTAGCACACCACCACAAACAATATTGTCGATCTCAATAGTGCTTTTGAAATAATTTTCAAAATTAACCAATGAAAAATGGTGCCTGATTCACCGGGTCCATGATTTACACATTTACACCCAGGAGGCAGACGAGCTGCAGCCGCACGTAAACGATTCTCCCCCACAAACACTATCCCAGCAAACAAGATGGCTGCAAGGAGTGCATCTCCACGGTTCATGGATGCGGAGCTGGAGACCCTCCTGGACGTAGTGGAGGAGGGGCGGATGACCCTGTACCCCGGCCCGGGAAGGAGGCTGCCAAGCGTCGCCGTCCATTGTGCCTGGGCGCAGGTGGCAGAGTTCATGAGCATGGTTGGCAACGTCGCCCGCACCAGCATGCAGTGCAAGAAACTCCACAACCTCCTCAGGGTGGCCAGGGTGAGTAGGCAACACTGTGCCCCCAGTACGAACCCGCCCCCCACACACCCGTAACCCTCCCCCAGGGGGCTGCCGATTCCCCACCCTGTCCCACATGCCACCATGGATGGATGCCCTGGCCACTGAGGCCACCAGCTACCCACCCGCTGGGCTGCATGCGTCGTTGTATGTGTTCCCCCCCCCCCCCCCCCCCCCCCACCACCACCGCCCCATGAGAAGACCACACATAACCTTCTTCCGGGAGCGGGAGAAGACAGGCGGGGGACCACCAGACCTGCGGCACTTCACCGCAGAGCAGAGGGCCCTGGACGTGACAGGCTGGCCAGAGGAACGGGAGGTCACCGAGGTGGAGTGCGGCCACGAGTGAGGAAGTGAGACCCCGCTGATTTGCAGTGCTAGGACACGTGCCGAAATTCCACCTTCATCCCACACCACCGCCCACACTCTCTCTTCCCCCCCCCCCTTCCCCTCCCTCCCCCTCCCTCTTACCCCCTCCCCCCCCCTCCCCACCCACCCACCCCTCCCTCTTTCCCCCTCCCCCCCCTCCCTCTTTCCCCCTCCCCCCCCCTCCCTCTTTCCCCCTCCCCCCCCCTCCCTCTTCTCTCTCTCCTCCTCTCCTCTCCTCTCCTCCTCCCCCCCCCCCCCCCCCCCCCAAGCCCATGGTCAAATCATGCATGTTGCCTTGTGTCTTGCAGATCCTGCCGGAGATGGGGCGGGTGCACCTGGCTGACCCAGCCAGTGCCACCCGGTGAGCCGAGCACTGACGAGGAGAGCAGCTTGGACACCGGCCCTCCGAGCGAGACTCAGCACACCCCAGAGCTCGGGTCGGTGGGTGAGAGTGATTTTCCATCACGGCTATCTCCAACACCCTCCACCATCCAGAGACACTCGCCTCGGTTGGGCGCTATAGTGAAGAGGCTCCTGGGACACACTCTGGTGCGCACCACACAGTTGACCCAGTACAGCAGGTTGAAGTAGGAGTATCCGAGGAGGCGGGCAGTCGGAGGGAAGGCCGAGGCTAGGAACTAGCTGTGCTAGCAGTGCGCAAAAGCCTGGAGCCCAGCGAGAAGTACTGCCTCCTCCTGACATCAGCGCCAAAATTCAGGAGAAGATTGTTTTTTTAAATTAAATCAGTTATCCTGCTTGAAGCGAGGCAGAGAGCAGGTCACATGCCTTGAATATGGACGTCATTTGTTCTGGGCGCGATTGTGATTCTCCATTTGCCAGCAGCAAACAAGCAAAAATGGATTGTTTGTAATAAGAAAGAAAGGGACAGAGGCACAAACAGGATGTCAGAACTAAACCTGCTGGAATGAGTGGCTCAGGAGATTCCACAGCAGGACAAAGCAGTGCTGGTGTGAGCTGTTCAGGAGATTCCACAGCAGGACAAAGCAGTGCTGGTGTGAGCTGTTCAGGAGGGTCCACAGCAGGAAAAAGCAGTGCTGGTGTGAGCTGTTCAGGAGGGTCCACAGCAGGAAAAAGCAGTGCTGGAATGAGTGGCTCAGGAGGGTCCACAGCAGAACAAAGCAGTGCTGGTGTGAGCTGTTCAGGAGGGTCCACAGCAGGACAAAGCAGTGCTGGTGTGAGCTGTTCAGGAGGGTCCACAGCAGGACAAAGCAGTGCTGGTGTGAGCTGTTCAGGGGAGTCTACAGCAGGACAAAGCAGTGCTGGTGTGAGTTGTTCAGGGGAGTCTACAGCAAGACAAAGGAGTGCTGGTGTGAGTTGTTCAGGGGAGTCTACAGCAGGACAAAGCAGTGTTGGTGTGAGCTCCAGGGTCTCTAATAAACAACCCAAACTGAAATGTAACATTAAATGACAAAAGAAGTGAGATTGTGAGGACTAAGCAGGCTCACATGTTGCATCAAAGGCAAGCAAAACTGGTGGGTCACCAAGTTTGGGCGGCGTGGGTTGCGAAAGTCAACCGGCATGGGTCGCGAAGGTCAGCTGATAGATAAAAATGAGTCCCCAGAAAAAAGTTTGAAATACACTTATCTAGGACAAGAGCAGCAGATTACTGGAAACCCCACCACCCGATTTGGAAATATATCGCTGCTCGTACTCTGTCACTGGGGCAACATCCTCAACTTCCTCCCTAACAGCACTGTCAGTGTACCTACACCTCAAGGACTGCAGCGGTTTAAGAAGGCAACTCACCCAACCCCTTCTGAAGGGCAACTCGGGATGGGCAATAAAAGTTCGCCTAACCAGCAATGCCAACATTCCATAAATGAATAGAGAAAAAAAAATTCCAGCAGGTCCTCCTGTGGCAGATGAGACGATCTAGCCTGGTCTTCAGCAGGACCACATGATTCCACTGGCAGGAGGGGCTGGAAAATCCTGCCCATTGAGTCAGTGAGTAGAGGGAATGTTTTAAACCAGGAATGGGTATATAAACAGCATGGAGAAGGTGAGCGTTCAGTTGTAAAGTGGTTGGGGGGGGGGGCTGGAGCAAAATCAGAGTGGGATATAAACAGCTAGCTGTCGCCAGTTTCAATTCAGAGGCCACATTCGGAAAGAAAAAGGAGGTGCAACATTGCAGACGAGTAGGTAGGTGATTGTCTGACGAGCATTTCATATTGACTGGAGAATAAACTGATCCTTTTAACTAAGATTTATACTACTAGTCTGGCCTATTAAGCATTAGTGGGGTTTATCAGCATGAGTAAAAGTTATTAGCATTGGTAAAGTTTATTAATAGCAGCAAGATTTATTGGTATTGAAGATTTATGAGAAGCAACAACATTATCAATAACAGAGAAATGGCAGGGCTGCCCCAACTTCGAGTGCACATTCTATGCTACATGGGAACGGTGTGTCATGGATAAGCATTTGTGCAGGAATTGTCATTATTTGCAGCAGCTTGAGCTCCAGGTTTTGGAGCTTGAACAGCAACTGGCATCACTGTTGCGCATCCGAGAGATTAAGCGCTCCTTAGATTGCAGCTTAAGAGTGTACAGGGAAAGGGTGACAGCCAGGCAGTCAAGTAGAACAGGCAGGTGGTGCAGGAGTCCCCTCACTGCTCACTACACAGTTCTGAATATTGATGTAAACAATGGTGCATTTGGGAAATACAGCCAGAGCCAAATCCATGGTTCAGCTGTACAGGGGTACAAGACTAGAAGAGCAATAGTGATGGGTGACTTGATAGTTAGGGGAATAGACAGGCATCTCTGCAGCTGCAGACATAAATCCAGGATTGCGTGTTGCCTTCCTGGTGCCAGGATCAAGGATATCACTGAGCAGAGACACTGAAGGGAGATGAGTAGCTAAGTGTCATGGTCCACATTAGTACAAACAATATAGGCAGAGAGGGGGATGTGGTCCTGCAGTCAGAATTTAGCGAGTGAGGTAGTAAATTACCAAGCAGGATGTTAACTTATCACCATATGCAGGTGAGTATAGAAACACAAGGATACCACAGTTGAATGTGTGGTTGGAAAGACGGTGCAGGAGGGAGCTCTTTGGATTCTTGGGACAAAGGGACTGGCTCTGGGGGAGATAGGACCAACAGGCCAGACAGTTGCACCTAGATTGGGGACTGAGTTTCTCGATGGTATTATTGGGGAGGATTTAAACTAAGTTGGCAAGGGTGTGGGAACCAGGAGATAATATCAGAGGAATACAAAGATGCACAGAATAATGGGAGATTTAGGTAGCATTAGAGTCGGGAATAATAGGTTATCCAATGTGGTCAGAGTAAGGGAGTCAGTAATAACGTTGGAGAAAGTCTGATTCAAGGTTTCTGTGCATGTCTGTGAATAGACGTATTGTACGTGGTAAATAAGATTGATGAGCTACAGGCACAGAAATACAATGTTCTGGCTAGAGGCCTAACTCAAAGGAGGTCAGGATTGGGTGTTAAATATTCCTTCATACAACATGCTCAGGAAAGACAGGAAAGGAAGAAGGGGAGTGATGGTAGCATTGATTAAGGAGATTATATTATATCCAAATATAGCAGGGCAGCACGGTGGCGCAATGGGATTAGCACTGCTGCCTCACGGCGCCGAGGTCCCAGGTTCGACCCCGGCTCTGGGTCACTGTTTGTGTGGAGTTTGCACATTCTCCCTGTGTTTGCGTGGGTTTCGCCCCCACAACGCAAAGATTCGCAGGCTAGGTGGATTGGTCACACTATATTGCCCCTTAATTGGAAAAAAATAATTTTGTGCTCTAAATTTATAAAAAATAACAAAGAAAAAAAAAATTATATCCAAATATATACTGGGATAGGAGTGGTGTAAAGGGCAGGCAGCGACGAGTTCCTGGAGTTATGAACAGGAAAAGTTTCTACAGTAGTACAATTCAAGTCCAACGCAAAGCTAGACCTGGTTCTTGGGGTTTCCAAGTGTCAGTAGGACAACATTTAGGGGGACAGTGATCATTGTACTTGTCAGTGATCAAGGTTTAGGCTGACTATAGAAAAGGACAAAGAAAAATCCAGAGTAGGATTAATTACCTGGGGGAAAGCCAATTGCAGGGAGGCAAGAACGGATTTGTGCTAAATTAATTGGAGTCATAGGTTGTTAGGCAAAATGATGGCTGAACAATGGACTACCTTCAAAGAAGAGAGAGTTTGAGTACAGTCAAGGTATATTCCCTCGAAAGGGAAAGATTGGGGAAATAAAGCTAGAGCTCCCAGGCTGACAAAATGGAAAAAAGATAAAGAAGAAAAAAAAAACTGTGCTCATGAGAAAAGGTTAATGAGAGCAATGCTGTTGATGATGTACACGGACTTACAAAATTCATTTGCAACAATGCCACAAAAGAAACTTGAGAGCTCCTGGAATAAAAGTGACAGGACTAACATGGATATGAAATTGGCTGAGTGACAAGAACAGAGTCGTGGTTAATGAATGTATTTCGCACTGGAGGAAGGTTTGTAGTGGAGTTCCTCAGGAGTTCGATTTGGGATCCTTGCTTTTCCTGATATATATTAATGACCTTGATGCACGGGGCACAATTTCATACACGATACAAAACTAAGACGCGTTGTGAACTGTGACGATAGCGCAGACCTTAGAAGCGACATGGACAAATTGGTGGAAAGGGAGGACAGGTGGCAGATTAAGTTCAATGCAGAAGTCTGAAATAATTCATTTTGGTAGGAGGGACATGGAGAGACAATATAAAAAGGTGCAAAATCCTCTAAAGTGATGAGTGCAGAAGCAAAGGGTCCTAGACTTACATGTTTAGAAGTCATTAAAGGTGGCAGGACAGAGCAATTTAAACAAAAGAAAAATTTTCTACTGGATGTGGGCTTTGCTGGCTAGACCGGTATTTGTTGCCCATCTCTAATTGTCCTTGTAAAGTAGGTGTTGAGCTTCCTTTTTGGACCGCTGTAGCCCATGTGTCGGTACACCAACAGTATTATTAGGGAGGGAGTTCCCATTGAGGAGGATTTTGACCCAGCAACTGGAAGGAACAACGATATATTTTCCAAATCAACACGTTGAGTGACTTGGGGGGAAGATTCCAGGCAGTGGTGTTCCCATGGATCTACTGCCCTTGCCCTTCTATGTGGTAGTCATGATGTGGAGATGCCGGCTTTGGACTGGGGTAGGCACAGTAAGAAGTCTTACAACACCAGGTTAAAGTTCTTCAGGTTTGTTTTGAATCACTAGCTTTTGGAGTGCAGTTGCTTCATCAGGTGAGTCACTACATGGTAGGTGGTCTTGGGTTTGGCAGGTACTGCCTCAGGAGCCTTGGTGTGTTTCCGCAGTGCATGTCGATGGTACATACTGCTGCTAATCTGCGTTGGTGGTGGAGGGAGTGAATGTTTGTGGAAGGGGTGCCAATCAAGAGGGTTGCTTTATCCTTAATGGTGTCGAGCTGTTTGAGTGTTGTTGGAGCTGCACTCACCCAGGCAAGTGGGGTGCATTCAATCATACTCCTGATTTGTGCATTGTAGGGATGGACAGGCTTTGGGGAGTCAGGTGGTGAGTTACTCACTGCAGAATTCGTAGCCTCTGACCTGCTCTTGTAGTTACAGTATTTATATAGCTAGTTCAGTTTCTGGTCAATGGTCACCCCCAGGATGTTCAACAGTGGGGAATTCAGTGATGGTAATGCCATTGAATGTCAAAGGGCGATGGTCTGATTCTTTCTTCTTGGAGATAGTCATTGCCTGGCATTTCTGTGGGCACAAATGTTACTTGCTACTTGTCAGCCCAAGCCTGGATATTGTCACGTGGATTGCTTCAGTGCGAGGAGTCACAAATGCTGAACATGTGCAACCATTAGCGAACATCCCCACATCTGACCTTATGTTGGAAGGAAGGTCACTGATGAAGCAGCTAAAGATGGTTGGGCCTAGGACACTACACTGAGGAACTCCAGCAGTGATGCCCCAGGACTGAGATGACTGACCTCCAACAACCACAACCATCTTCCTTTGTGCTAGATTGGACTCCAACGAGTGGAGCATTTTCCACTGATTCCCAATGACTCCAGTTTTCCTAGGGCACCTTGATGCCATACTTGATCAAATGCTGCCTTGAAGTCAAGGGCAATCACTCTCACATCACCTCTGGAGCTCAGTTCTTTTTGTCCATGTTAGAACAAAGGCTGCAATGAGTTCGGGAGCTGAGTGACTCTTGTGGGACCCAAACTGAGCGTCAGTGAGCAGGTTATTGCTAAGTACTGCTTTATAGCACTGTTGATGACCCCTCCAATCACGTTATTGATGATTGAGAGTAGACTGATAGGGCGGTAATTGGCCGGGTTGGATTTGTACTGCTTTTTGTGTACAGGACATATCTGGGCAATTTTCCACATTGTCAGGTAGATGCCAGTGTTGTAGCTGTATTGGAACAACTTGGCTAGGGGTGTGACAAACTCTGGAGCACAAGTCTTCAGTACTATTGCCTGAATACTGTCAGGGCCCATAGCCTTTGTGGCATGGCCTTCAGCCATCTCTTGATATCACGTGAGGTGAATCAAATTGGTTAAGACAGACCGTATGATAGGCTTTATTAATTAAGGCATAGAGAATAAGATCAAGGAGGTTATGTTGAATTTGCATAAAACTCTCATTCAACTTCAGCTGGCGTACTGTGTCCAATCCTGGGCGGCATACTTTAGGAAGAATGCGCATTAAGGGAGAGTGATTCTAGGGATAAAGAACATAACTTATGAAGAGAGATTTAAGAAGTTGGAACTATTTTTCTTGGAGAAAAGCTGGCTGAGGAAATTTGATACAGATATTCAAAATCATGAGGGGTCTGGACAGGGGGAGAAATTATCCTCACTTGTGAAAGGATCAAAAATCACAGGGCATAGATTTAAAGTAATTGGCAGAAGAGGCAAAAGCAATATGATAGAAAACTTTTTCATACAGTTTGTGGTTAAAGTTTAGAATGCACTGCCTACGTGGTGGAGACAGGTCCAATTGAAGCATTCCAAAAGGGAAGTAGTCAGTTATCTTAAATGGAAGAATGTGTAGGTTGCAGGGAGAAGGTGGGTGAATGGTGCTAAGGAAACTTTTCATTTGAAGAGTCAGTGCAGACATGATGGGCCAATTAGCCTCCGTCTGTATCTACAATTGCACCTTACATAGGCTGGAAGGGAAATGTCTAATCCATGAGGGAACTATATGTAAGGTTAAGGAAGCAAAGCCACCTACAAGCTTATTTTTAATTCATGCAAGAAGATGGTAGCACAGTGGTTAGCACTGTTGCTTCACAGTACCAGGGTCCCAGGTTTGATTCCCGGCTTGGATCACTGTCTGCGCGGAGTTTGCACATCCTCTGTGTCTGCGTGGGTTTCCTCCGGGTGCTCCGGTTTCCTCCCACAAGTCCCGAAAGACATGCCGTTAGGTAATTTGGACATTCTGATTTCTCCCTCTGTGTACCTGAACAGGTGCCGGAATGTGGTGACTGGCGGCTTTTCACAGTAACTTCATTGCAGTGTTAATGTAAGCCTACTTGTGGCAATAAAGATTATTTTTAAAATGTTTTTATAGCATCCATAAGTGTTAGTAATTCAATAGTTTCCATGACAGTAATTCATAGTAATTCAATCTTCAGAAATGCCTCTGCATAAACCAGTCTTCTCATTAGAAGATACTGTTTGATTCTTTTCTTAAATTCTGGAATGATTGTATCTCAATATAAGGATCCAACAAGAATGCCAGTACTTAGTTTGGGGATGGGCTGTGTATGTTGATGATGGCTATGGGTAATCCCTGATTCCTTTTTTTTTCTTTGTCATTTGTTTATGTTAACATGCGGGCTGATGTCTGGGCATGATGGGAGGATGGGATCGTTGTTACTGTTATGAGGTTTGAGATAGTTCTTGTTGGTTATCGATTGTTGTTGGGTGTAAATCTGGGAGAAAAATTGTGAAAAAGGAGAATAAAAATATTTTAAAAAAAGAATGCCAGTACTGTACTCTATTCTTATGATTTTTTTAAAAAGGATTTGGTCACATTGAAGAGATTTTCACGAGGGGAAAATCAACACTGCAACAGGAAATTCATGTTTCTCATTTCAGTACACGTATGTAAACAGAATATACAAGCATCCATACATAGAAACGTTCAAACAAAAATATTTTACCTCATTCCTTTGAGTTTTGCCTTGTTCTCATGACGATCAATAAGGCTGTGTAGAATATGTAGCACAAGTTGTCTTAGTTCACTATCTTCCATTAGAGAAACTGATAGTATGGGCTCCAAAAAGGGAGATGGAAGGGCAGCTGTTATACTTTTGGCCTTATATCCTGAAGTCACCTAGCATTAATAGAGAAAGAGTAAAGAAATAGATTTCTTTTCTCAAGTCTTCAGAATTCTACTGGCTATCAAACAGACAAGGCAAAATGAGCCATTAGTTTATTCATCCTCCAGTTCATCTCCACTTTTCTGATTAGGAAGATGCTTATTTCAGAGACACATTTATCAAGGTAAACCACCGGTTTCTTGTATAAAACTAATGCTAAATTAGGAGAGATGTTTTTCCCTTTGGCTTTCTGTACTGATGAAGGCAACATTGGTGAAACAAATCGCTCTGCAAAGTATTTCAGTAATAATTAGCTGCAAAATAGACATCATGGATCCTTGCTTTATAATTTTGTTCCAGATTCCAAATCAACAAAGATAATCTATGACTTCTGCAATATATTAGCTCATGAAAAAATAGCAAAAACATTACTCTACTGATTGTGAAAAAACTGGTCAAAGTGGGTCAATGTTTATTAATTCTGGCCTCTTTTCATTGGGATTACATATAGTCAGTCAATCTGCTAAATTAATGTGCTGCAGATATTCACTATTTGGATCTATTGCTGATTTCATAGAATCCCTACAGTGCAGAAGGAGGCCATTCAGCCCATCGAGTCTTGGAAGGAGCATCCTGCCTAGGCTCATGCCCCACCCTATCCCTGTAACCCAGTAACCTCATCTAACCTTTTGGACACCAAGGGGCAATTTAGTATGGCCAATCCACCTAACGTGTACATCTTTGGACTGTGGGAGGAAACACACGCAGACATGGGGTCAATGTGCAATCTCCGTCAATTGCCCAAGGCTGGAATTGAACCTGGGTCCCTAGCACTGTGGGCATCCATGCTAACCTCTGTGCCATCCATTCCTTTGATTTTTTTTTCCCTCTCAATTTTACCTTGCCACCATTTTGATAATTTCTCAAGCAATATAAAGAAAAACTTTCCATAGTCATCTAAGTTGGAACTGCACTCAAATAGCCGAATATAAGCTTGAAAATTATATGTGAATTTACATGCATTGCAACAAGATGTAATTCATAATTTGTAAGAGCTTCCAATCTTAACAGAGCCAGTGTGTAAATGTTAAATAGAAGTAACACCCGTTTCATGCATTTTGGAGAGGAGAGGGACTTTTTTTTCGATTTGTTTGCAGGATGTGAGTTTGTCTGGCAAGGCCAGCATTTGCTGACCTTATCGAACTGCCCTCAAAAAGGTGGTGAGCTGCCTTTTGAACCGATGCAGTCCATTTGGTATTGGAAGGGAATCTAGGATTTTGTCTCCACAACAGTGTAGGAATGCTGATATTGTTCCAAGTTAGGAAGGTGCGTGGCTTGGAGGGGAACCTGCAGGTGATGTTCCTATGTGTCTGCTGCTCTTGTCTTTTAGGTGGTATTTGGTCACATGTTTGTTGAAGGAAGCTTGTTGAGTTGCTGCAATGCATCTTGTAGACGATGCGCACTTCCATCACTGTGCATCAATGTTGGAAGAACGAACGGTGGATGGGATGCCCATCTTCAGTGGTTGAGCTTCTGTTGGAACTGCACTCACCCATGCAAGTGGAGAGTATTTTATTACACTCCTCACTTGTGCCCTGTAGATGGTGGACAGACAATGGGGAGTCAGGAAGTGAGTTGCCTCTGACCCTTGTAGCCACAATATTACATCATTGGTCCATTTAGGTTTCTAGTCAATGGTACCATGATGTTAATTCAATGATGGTAATGTCATTGAATGTCAAAGTGGAGTCGCTATATTCTTTCTTGTAGATGGAAAAGCCTGGCATGTGTGTTGCAAGAATGTTACTTGGGCACAGAAGGCAGAGGGTAGCAGTAGAAGGGTGCTTTTCTGAATGGAAGGCTGTGACTACCGGCGTTCCACTGGGATCAGTTCTGGGGCCTTTGTTGTTTGTGGTGTATATAAATGATTTGGAAGAAAATGTAGCTGGTCTGATTAGTAAGTTCACAGATGACACAAAAATTGGTGGAGTTGCGGATAGTGAAGAGGATTGTCAGAGGACACAGCAGGATATAAACTGGTTGGAGTCTTGAGCAGAGAAATGGCAGATGGAGTTTAATCCGGATAACTGAGGTAATGCACTTTGGAAGGTCCAATGCATGTAGGAATTACACAGTAAATGGTAGAACCCTTGCAAGTACTGACAGGCAGAGAGTTCTGGGCATGCAAGTCGACCGATCACTGAAAGTGGCAACACATGTGGATAAGGTGATCAAGAAGGCATACGGCATGCTGGCCTTCATTGGTCGGGGCATTGAATATAAAAATAGCCAAGTCATGTTGTAGCTGTACAGAACCTTAGTTAGGCCTCATTTGGAATATGGTGTACAATTCTGGTCGCCATACTACCAGAAGGGTGTGGGTGCTTTGGAGAGGGTACAGAAGTGGTTTACTAGGATGTTGCCTGGCATGGAGGGCATTAACTATGTGGAGAGGTTAGATAAACTCGGTCTGTTCTCACTGGAACGACAGAAGTTGAGAGGCGACCTGATAGAGGTCTACAAGATTATGAGTGGCAAGGACAGAGTAAATAATTAGATGCTCTTTCCTGGGGTAGGAGAGCCAAGTACTAGGGGACATAGATTTAAAGTGCTTGAGGAAAAGTTTAGAACAGATATGCGTGGCAAGTTTTTTTACACAGGGTGATAAATATATGGAACACACTGCCAGGGGAGGTGGTGGGAGCAGGTACGGTAGCTGCATTTAAGGGACATCTAGACAAATATATGAATAGGGTGGGAATGGAAGGATACGGACTCCGAAAATGCATATGATTTTAGCTTAGGCAGGTACCATGATCGGCGCAGGCTTGGAGGGCCGAAGGGCCTGTTCCTGTGCTGTATTGTTCTTTGTACTTTCCAGCCAAAGCCCAAATGTTGTTCAGGTCTTGCTGCATATGGGTGCAGACTACTTCCGTATCGGAGAAGTCACTAATGGTACTGAACACTGCAATCAGTAAATATTTCCACTTCTGAACTTCTGATAGAGGAAAGGTCATTGATGAAGCAAAAGAAGGTGATTAGGCCTCAGTCACTACCCTTAGGATCCCCTGCACTGATGTACAAGGGCTTGAATGATTGGCTTCCAACACCATAACCACTTTCCTTTGTAGGTAACCTTCTTAGGCAGTCTGTGATCGAGGATGACTTTCTTCAATTGATTCAATGCGTTCTGAAATGGCTGATTTAAGTCCAATAAGCGTTCTACAGACTCTGCCGCATACAAGACTGGATGTGCTTAAAGCGTTGGGTAGATGGTTTCATGGAGGTTTGTACGCTTCCTCCAATACCTCAACATTGCCTCTCCATGACCCCAACTAGTGGAGAGTATTCCCCAATTTCCACGGACTTCAATTTTGCTAGGCTTCCTTGATGCCACACTTGGATAAAATTAACTCAGCCTTGAATAGATTCAATGACCAATTCAATTCCACTACTTTCTGGGGAAAATAATGCAAAAACCAATAACCTCAGAAAGAAATTCTGATATCAGTCTTCCTCAGAACGTTTTAAAATTTATTATGAGATATGGGCGTCGCTGGCTATTGCCCATCCCTAATTTCCCTTAGATTGAGTGGCACTTCATGGGGCATAAGAGTCAACCACATTGTTGCAGATCTGGAATCACATGCAGGCCAGATCAGGTAAGGATGGCAGATTTCATTAGTAAACTAGATGGATCTTTATAACAATCAACAATGGTTTCATGGTCATCATTAAACTTTTAATTCCGGTTTTTGTTTAATTGAATTCAAATTTTACCATCTGCAATGGTGGGATTCGAACCCGCGTCCCCAGAGCATTACGCTGGATCTCCAGTCAAGTGACAATACCACTGCGTCACTGCCTCCCCATGTCTGGCCACTGTGACCCTTAGACCCCCGACAAGAGAAAAACATTTCCTGGTATCCATCCTTCATCTCAGGAGTGAGTTGACTAAACCTTTTCTGAATGTATTTTCAATTATACCCTTTTTCCTGATATAGAACATAGAAAAATACAGCACAGAACAGGCCCTTTGGCCCACGATGTTGTGCCAAACTTTTGTCCTAGATTAAGAACAAATTAATTTACACCCCATCATTCTACCGTAATCCACATACCTATCCAATAGCCGCTTGAAGGTCCCTAATGTTTCCGACTCAACTACTTCCATGGGCAGTGCATTCCATGCCCCCACTACTCTCTGGGTAAAGAACCTAACTCTGACATCCCCCGATATCTTCCACCATTTACCATGAATTTATGTCCCCTTGTAATGGTTTGTTCTACCCGGGGAAAAAGTCTCTGACTGTCTACTCTATCTATTCCCCTGATCATCTTATAAACAACTATCCAGTTGCCCCTCGTTCTTCTCCATTCTAATGAGAAAAGGCCTAGCACCCTCAACCATTCCTCGTAAGACCTACCCTCCACTCCAGGCAACATCCTGGTAAATCTCCTTTGCACCTTTTCCAAAGCTTCCACATCCTTCCTAAAATTAGGCGACCCGAACTGCACACAGTACTCCAAATGTGGCAAGGTTTTGTACAGCTGTATCATCACCTTACGGCTCTTAAATTCAATCCCTCTGCTAATGAACGTTAGCACACCATAGGCCTTCTTCACAGCTCTATCCACTTGAGTGGCAACTTTCAAAGATCTATGAACATAGACCCAAAGATCTCTCTGCTCCTCCACATTGCCAAGAACCCTACCGTTAACCCTGAATTCCGCATTCATATTTGTCCTTCCAAAATGGACACCCTCACGGTTAAACTCCATCTGCCACTTCTTAGCCCAGCTCTGCATCCCATCCATGTCTCTTTGCAGTCGACAACAGCCCTCCTCACTACCCACAACTCCACCAATCTTCGTATCATCTGCAGATTTACTGACCCACCCTTCAACTCCCTCATCCAAGTCATTAATGAAAATCACAAACAGCAGAGGACCCAGAACTGATCCCTGCGGTACGCCACTGATAACTGGGCTCCAGGCTGAATATTTGCCATCCACCACAACTCTCTGTCTTCTATCGGTTAGCCAGTTTGTTATCCAACTGGCCAAATTTCCCACTATCCCATGCCTCCTTACTTTCTGCATAAGCCTACCATGGGGAACCTTATCAAATGCCTTACTAAAATCCATGTACACTACATCCACTGCTTTACCTTCATCCACATGCTTGGTCACCTCCTCAAAGAATTCAATAAGACTTGTAAGGCAAGACCTACCCCTCACAAATCCGTGCTGACTATCCCTAATCAAGCAGTGTCTTTCCAGATGCTCAGAAATCCTATCCCTCAGTACCCTTTCCATTACTTTGCCTACCACCGAAGTAAGACTAACTGGCCTGTAATTCCCAGGGTTATCCCTATTCCCTTTTTTGAACAGGGGCATGACATTCGCCACTCTCCAATCGCCTGGTACCACCCCTGTTGACAGTGAGGATGAAAAGATAATTGCCAACGGCTCTGCAATTTCATCTCTTGCTTCCCATAGAATCCTTGGATATATCCCGTCAGGTCCAAGGGACTTGTCTATCCTCAAGTTTTTCAAACTGCCCAACACATCTTCCTTCCTGACAAGTATCTCCTCGAGCTTACCAGTCTGTTTCACACTGTCCTCTCCAACAATATAGCCCCTCTCATTCATAAATACTGAAGAAAAGTACTCGTTCAAGACCTCTCCTATCTGTTCAGACTCAATACACAATCTCCCGCTACTGTCCTTGATCGGACCCACCCTCGCTCTAGTCATTCTCATATTTCTCAAATATGTGTAAAACGCCTTAGGGTTTTCCTTGATTCTACCCGCCAAAGATTTTTCATGCCCTCTCTTAGCTCTCCTAATCCCTTTCTTCAGTTCCCTCCTTGCTATCTTGTGTCCATCCAGCGCCCTGTCTGAACCTTGTTTCCTCAGCCTTACATAAGTATCCTTCTTCCTCTTAACAAGACATTCAACCTCTCTTGTCAACCATGGTTCCCTCACTCGACCATCTCTTCCCTGCCTGACAGGGACATGCATATCAAGGACACGTAGTATCTGTCCTTGAACAAGTTCCACATTTCAATTGTGTCCTTCCCTGACAGCCTATGTTCCCAACTTATGCACTTCAGTTCTTGTCTGACAGCATCGTATTTACCCTTCCCCCAATTGTAAACCTTGCCCTGTTGCACGCACCTATCCCTCTCCATTACTAAAGTGAAAGTCACAGAATTGTGGTCACTATCATGCGGAATGAATCAAATATACTGAAGCTTGGCATCCTTGGCCTCAGAATTGAAGCCAAGTTGTATCATCCGCTTGGAACCTCTGGTTGAAGATCGTTGTAAATGCTTTAGCTTTCTGTTTTACACTGATGCTCTAAGCTCGCCTATCATTTAGGATGGAGATATCTGTAGATTTTGTGGAGCCTCTTCCTCCAGTTAGTTGTTCAATTGTGTAGCACCATTCATGACTGTGCTGCAGAACTTTGATCTTATCTCTATCTATTGCATGCTGATTCCGCTGTTTGGCATGCATGCAATCCTCTTTGTAGCTTCACCAGGCTGGCACCTCTTTTTTTGTTTTTAGGTGACCTGGTGGTGCGCTTGTATCCTAATTGAACCAGGGTTGACGCTTGGGCTGGGTGGCAATAGTAAGTTAAAGGATATGTCATTACAGATTGCCGTTGAATACAATTCTTCTGATGGTCTATAGTGCCTCCTGGATGCCCACGTTAGACCTGCTATATGTATTTTAAATCACTCCCATTTAGCACGCTGGTAGTGTGACCTGACATGATGGATCGTAACTGAAGGCAAAGATTGGGAATCATCTTCACAAGATTCACCTGCGACAGGTAGACTGGTGAGGGAGACGTCGTAGGTTTTTCTCTCACCACCTGTCCCAGGCAAATGTGTCTTTTAGGATTCAGCTCGCTTCGTCAGTACTACTGAGCCACTCTTGGTGGACATTGAAGTCTCCCACCCACAATACATTACGTGCCCTTGTTATGCTTATGGGTTTCTTTCAGTTGGTGTTCAACATGAACTGATTTATTAGCTGAGGGTGGGCTTCAAGTGATAATTAGCAGAAGTATTCCTTGCCCATGTTTGGTCGGATACCATGAGACATCACAGGCCCAAGTCAATGTTGAGAACGCCAGGACAACTTTCTCCCAAATGTGTACCACTGTGCCACTGCCACCCCCACCTCTGGTGGGTTTCCCCCACTGTTGCAATAGGATATATCCAGGGATGGTGATGGAGGTGTGTTGGGTATTGGGTGTAAGGTATGAATCCATGAGCATGACTATGTCAGGCTGCTGCTCAACTTGTCTATAGTTCTCCCAATTTTGTTGCAAGCCCCTAGATGTCAGGTGAGGACAACATTTCAGGGTCAATTGGGCTAGATATGTTGTCCTTTCCAATACCCAGTTTGATGTTATGGTTTTAATTTTTTTATTTTTATTTAAAATACCCAATCCATTTTATTTTCAATTAAGGGGAAATTTAGAGTGGCCAATTCTCCTAAACCTGCACATCTTTGGGTTGTGGGGGTTAGACCCATGCAGACACGGGGAGGATGCATAAACTCCACCCGGTCAGTGACACGGGCCAGGATCGAACCTGGGTCCTCGACAATGGTTTTTATTTTCAACAAAATAGTTTTGTCGTCACCATAATTTGAGACTAGCTTTTAATTCCATATATATTAATGAATTGAATTAAAATTCCACCAACTGCCATCGTGAGATTTGCACATATCTTGAGAGCCGTAGACAGGGCCTTTGGATTACTAGTCCAGTATTTTACATTAGTGTGTTCGAGCAAGACCCACTGGCTAAACTTAGGAACCTCTTAATAGTTGTTGAAGTGGCATTAACAAAGCCTCTCCCAAGTTTTGTGGATAGTTTCAAATCACATTTTAAGGTGAAATTAGTGTTTAAGTAGCAACACATTCACGTGGAGTGAAGATAAATGTATTAGGATAATAGTAAGCGTGAAATAATTTCCATGCTTGGCCAATGGAAAACTCAAATTATAAACTATTCCTCATTTTTTCATTAACTAAAATATATACAAATTTCCTTTCCTCTCTCAACATGCAACTGTATTGCATGAAGCATTCATAACGTGAAGACAGAGTTCCTGTACTTTTTCCTTGTCCAGTTTACTTTTCCAGTTCCTGTAAGATTCAAAAGTTGATTTAATGGAGAACACTTAACATGGAACTCAAATGGAGAATGCACCATGCTCTAATGGAGACTCAAGAATAATTATGCGAGCATCCTTGGATATGATGCAAAGGCTGCCAATGTTAGACCACTGGTCAAAAATGAAGAAAGGGATGAACAAGCTGACTACAGACAGTAGCCGAATATTAGTTGTGTAAAAAGCTTTAGAATCTGTAATAGAAAGACATATGATTATGAAGGACAATCAGCATGGATTTGTAAAAGAACTTCTGTCGAACAAAAGTAGGATTTCTAAGTGGAATTAACAATATCAATAAGAAAGTAGTGTATGCCATGCAAGTTCATTTTCAAACGCCATTTAAGACAGGATACAGAGGTCGGTTATAAAATTAAGGCATGTCCTATTTAAAGGGAATTTGGCAGCATAAATAGGAAAATAAAGGACAGGAAAAAACTAGTGATTAATGAATGCTTCGCAACTGCAGGGATATAAACTTTGGTGTCCCCCCCAGCAGTGCAGACATGTGAAGAACACTTATAAGCAACTTCAGAGAGAGCAGAATCACATTTGTAGATCAGATAGATAACTGTCAAATGAAGCTTCATGGAGAAAAAAAAGTCAGGGGATGTTAGAGGAAGGATAAGAACATGGGCCAGGATTCTACCGCAATTGGCGGAACGGCCCGACGCCAGTGCTAAGAGCGGCGCGAACCACTCCGGCGTCAGGCCGCCCGAAAGTTGCAGAACCGCCGGTGGGTTTCCTGTGACTGCACAAGGGGTTTCTTCTCCGCGCGGGCCATGGCGGAGCCTTACAGAGGCCGACATGGAGGGAAAGAGTGCCCCCACGGCACAGGCCCGCCCGCAGATCAGTGGGCCCCAATCGCAGGCCAGGCCACTGTGGCAACCCCCCCCCCCCCCCTCAGAGGACTCCGCAAGCCGCCCTCCAAGCCAGGTCCCACTGGGATGGACCATGTCCATTTCACGCCGGCGGGACTGGCCGAAAACCATCGGGGCCTGGAGAATGGTCCGGGGGGGGTCGAAGAATCCCGGACAAGATTTGTGCATTAAATATTAACACTTGAAAAGGGATGGAGGCATAGTGCAGCTTGGAGAATTTCAATGCATGTATCTTTAAAGATATAGAAAATTGCACTTCTGAGGCCTAGCTGTTGGGTAGCATGAAGCAAGCTGCAGGCTGAGACTAGTGTAGGCGGATTGTGAATATAATAATCAAGCTTGGGAAATGGTTCTAGAGGCCGCTAAAGCCTTAAAGACAAAGCTGCAGACTGGACCAAGAAAAATGAAGAATGACACAAACAGGCAATGAGAGGATGAAGCTGATTAAGAATTGGCAGGGGTGAGTTAAAGGCAGCTTGGGAACTAATAAGAAGTTGCAAAAAGAGATGCTTTTAAACTTAAAATCCAGGCTTTCAACTGCCAGAAGAAAGAACAAATTATTTTAGTGTCCCTCATTTATAAAGGAGAAACAAAATTACGACTGATCAGAGAAATAGTTAAGAAATTTGTTGCACAGAGCCATCTATGCCTATGGTAAGCAAATACTCCTAACAGTGTACAGCAATTCACAACAGGAAAAAGGTCAATAAGAAAGTACAACCAAAAATCACCGGAACCAGAAAGATGATTTGTGGACAGACTCTACACAAGAGTTTGAAGAAAATATTCAGAGTTATGAATCAATAACACAATTTCATACACACTTAACTTACAAACTTACATTGCTAGTAGGTTTATTCCTGGTGTGCCCATTACATATTGAAACCCTGCCATGACATTAAGCATTTCAAGATATATGCAGAAAAATGTACAATACAACTGTATTCTGAAATATACACTTCGAATGACTCATTTTTGCCAAAATTGTATGAACTTTAAAGATAATTAACTGCTATAGTTACTGCTGCACAAAATGGTCACAAATAGAACATTTGTTAAATTCTACATATGAAGGAGAATTGAAAAGTGTACCAAAAAAAGTCAGTCTCCAAAAGAAATGAAAAAAGTCTTTGAAAAAGTATTACTCCTTGGACAGTTAAAGCTATAGCTAGGATTACGGTGTAGGTTAATCTGTTCTAGGATTATGAATTGAAATTATATCAAGCACAGAACCAAAAATGGGCTCTTGTATGGGTTACTGATCGGAATTATTTCGCCAACAATTAATGTTCCAAGTTAGTTGAACGGTCAACATGAAAATAATTTTTGAACTTTTGGTCTGAGTTTCATATTTAATTCTTACCATAAGTAGGGATCTCAGAAGCATGATTTGGATGGTTCTTGTTCCCCGCTCTCTGTAAAGGATATAAGGGTTTAACATCTTGTGACAAGTAATTTATTTTGCATGCTAATATAATTGCATGTTAATAATATGGCTGAGTATTTGTAAGAGATCAGCAAAGATCACTTTAAAGTGATCACGGTCTGCATTAAATGTAGAGAGCTTGGACTAATGACAACTCAGAAACTAAATTTTAAGAAGCAAATTAAATGACAATATTTGCCTTCTGGAATAGTGTAACCGTTAAAATCACAATTTAAAAATAATTTTTGATTGAAGAAAGCTCATCACAGGCAAATGTGACATTAGGCATCTGCATTGCATTCCATCAATAACGTACTTGCATTTTAAGCCATTTGTTCCACAATCTGAGTTCTTCAGTAATTCTAATCTTAATAGTTTTACATACCATTTCAGCATTACTTGTAGAACAAAGAACAATACAGCACAGGAACAGGCCCTTCGGCCCTCCAAGCCTGTGTCGACCATGGTACCTACTAAACTAAAACCGTATGCACTTACGGAGTCCACATCCTTCCATTCCCACTCTATTCATACATTTGTCTAGATGCCCCTGAAATGCTGCTATTGTACCTACTCCCACCACTTCCCCAGGCAGCACGTTCCATATATTTACTACCCTCTGTAAAAAAAAAAAAACTTGCCTCGCGCATCTGTTCTAAACTTTTCCCCTAGTACTTGACTCTCTTACCCTAGGAAAGAGCATCTGACTATCCACTCTGTCCATGCCACTCATAATCTTGTAGATCTCTATCAGGTCGCCTCTCAACCTCTGTCATTCCAGTGAGAATAGACCGAGTTCATCCAACCTCTCCTCATAGCTAATGACCTCCATACCAGGCAACATCCTAGTAAACAGCTTCTGTACCCTCTCCAAAGCATCCACATCCTTCTGGTAGTATGGCGACCAGAATTGTACACAATATTCCAAAGGTTCTGTACAGCTGCAACATGATTTGCCAATTTTTATATTCAATGCCCTGACCGATGAAGGCTAGCATGCCGTATGCCTTCTTGACCACCTTACATAGAACAGTGCAGCACACAACAGGCCCTTCGACCCTCCATGTTGTGCCGAGCATTGTCCGAAACCAAGATCAAGCTATCCCACTCCCTGGTACCTATCCAATAACCGCTTGAAAGTTCCTAAAGTGTCCGACTCCACTATCACAGCAGGCAGTCCATTCCACACCCTAATCACTCTGAGTAAAGAACCTACCTCTGACATCCCTGCTATATCTCCCACCCTGAACCTTACAGTTATGCCCCCTTGTAACAGCTACATCCACCCGAGGAAATAATCTCTGAACGTCCACTCCATCTATCCCCCTCATCATCTTATAAACCTCTATTAAGTCGCCTCTCAACCTCCTCCGCTCCAAAGAGAAAATCTCTAGCTCCCTCAACCTTTCCTCATAAGACCTATCCTGCAAACCAGGCAGCATCCTGGTAAATCTCCTTTGCACCCTTTCCAATGCTTCCACATCCTTTCTATAGTGAGGTGACCAGAACTGCACACAATACTCCAAATGTGGTCTCACCAGGGTCATGTACAGTTGCAGCATAACTCCACAACTCTTAAACTCAAGCCTCCTGTTAATAAACGCGAACACACTATAGGCCTTCTTCACGGCTCTATCCACTTGAGTGGCAACCTTCAGAGATCTGTGGACATGCATCCAAAGATCTCTCTGTTCCTCCACATTCCTCAGAACCCAGCCATTGACCCTGTAATCCGCATTCAAATTTTTTCTACCAAAATGAATCACCTCGCACTTATCAGGGTTAAACTCCATCTGCCATTTTTCGGCCCAGCTCTGTATCCTATCAATGTCTCTTTGCAGCCTACAAGAGCCCTCAACCTCATCCACTACTCCACCAATCTTGGTGTCATCAGCAAATTTACTGACCCACCCTTCAGCCCCCTCCTCCATGTCATTGATAAAAATCACAAATACCAGAGGACCCAGCACTGATTCCTGTGGTACACTGCTGGTAACTGGTCTTGAGTCTGAAAATTTTCCATTCACCACCACCCTCTGTCTTCTATGTGATAGCCAGTTACTTATCCAATTGGCCAAATTTCACACTATCCTACGCCTCCTTACTTTCTTCATGAGCCGACCATGTGGAACCTTATCAAACGCCTTACTAAAATCCATGTATACGACATCAACTGCTCTACCTTCATCTACACACTTAGTTACCACCTCAAAGAATTCAATCAAATTTGTGAGGCAAGACTTACCCTCCATGAATCAGTGTTGACTATCCCAGATTAAGCTGCATTTTTCCAAATGATCATAAATCCTATCCTTCAGGACCTTTTCCATTAACTTACCGACCACCGAAGAGAGACTAACCGGCCTATAATTACCAGGGTCATTCCTATTCCCTTTCTTGAACAGAGGAACAACATTCGCCACTCTCCAGTCCTCTGGCACTATCCCCGTGGACAGTGAGGACCCAAAGATCAAAGCCAAAGGCTCTGCAATCTCATCCCTTGCCTCCCAAAGAATCCGTGGATATATCCCATCTGGCCCAGGGGACTTGTCGACCCTAAGATTTTTCAAAATTGCTAATACATCCTTCCTCAGAACATCTACCTCCTCCAGCCTACCCACTTGTATCTCTCACACATCCTCAAAAACATGGCCCCTCTCCTTGGTGAACACAGAAGAAAAATATTCATTCAAAGCCTCTCCTATTTCTTCTGACTCCATGCACAAGTTCCCACTACTGTCCTTGACTGGCCCTAACCTCACCCTGGTCATTCTTTTATTTCTCACATAAAAATAAAAAGTCTTTGGGGTTTTCCTTGATCCGACCCGCCAAGGACTTCTCATGTCCCCTCCTAGCTTTCTTAAGCCCTTGTTTTGGCTCATTCCTTGCTACCTTGTAACCCTCAAGCGACCCAATTAAACCTTATTTTCTCATCCTTACATACGCTTCCTTTTTGCTCTTGACAAGACATTCAACCTCTTTTGTGAACCATGGTTCCCTCACACAGCCATTTCCTCCCTGCCGGACAGGAACATACCTATCAAAGGACACGCAGTATTTGTTCCTTGAACAAGCTCCACTTTTCATTTGTGCCTTTCCCTGACAGTTTCTGTTCCCATCTTATGCTCCCTAATTCTTGCCTAATCGCATCATAATTACCCCTCCCCCAATTATAAACCTTGCCCTGCGTATGGCCCTATCCCTCTCCATTGCAATAGTGAAAGACACCGAATTGTGGTCACTATCTCCAAAGTGCTCTCCCACAAACAAATCTAACACTTGGCCCGGTTCATTACCCAGTATCAAATCCAATGTGGCCCCCCTCTTGTCGGCCTATCCACATATTGTGTCATGAAACCTCCTGCGCACACTGTACAAAAACTGCCCCATCCGAACTATTCGACCTATATAGAGGTTCCAATCAATATTTGGAAAGTTAAAGTCACCCATGACAACTGCCCTGAGACCTCCACACCTATCCATAATCTCTTTTGCAATTTCTTCCTCCACATCTCTATTACTATTTGGGGGCCTATCGAAAACTGCTAACAACATGACCGCTCCTTTCCTATTTCTAACTTCGGCCCATATTACCTCAGTCGGCAGATCCCCTCGAACTGCCTTTCTGCAGCCGTTAAACTATCCTTGATTAACAATGCTACTCCTCCACCTCTTTTACCACCTTCCCTACTCTTACTGAAACATCTATATCCCAGAACTTCCAACAACCATTCCTGTCCCTGTTCTAACCATGTCTCCGTAATGGCCACAACATCGTAGTCCTAAGTACCAATCCACGCTCCAAGTTCACCTACCTTATTCCAGATGCTCCTTGCATTGAAGTAGACACACTTCAACCCACATTTCTGTCTGCCAGTACACTCCTGCGACCTTGATACCCTCCTCAGTGTCTCACTACTCTTCACACTTGCTTCTGGACTACAGCTCGTTTTCCCATCCCCGAGAAATTAGTTTAAACTCCCCAGAAGAGCCATAGCAAATTTTCCTCCCAGGATATTGGTGCCCCTCTGGTTCAGGTGCAAACCGTCCTGTCTGTACAGGTCCCACCTTCCCCAGAATGTGCTCCAATCATCCACGTAACTGAACCCCTCCCTCCTACACCATCCCTGCAGCCATGTGTTTATCTGCACACTCTCCCTGTTCCTCACCTCGCTAGCACGTGGCACCGGCAACAAAACAGAGATGACAGCATGGTTTGTCCTGGCTCTCAGCTTCCACCCTAGCTCCCTAAATTCCTGTTTTAAATCCCCGTCCCATCTCATACCTATGTCGTTGGTACCGATGTGTATCACGACTTGTGGCTGTTCCCCCACCCCCTTAATGATTCTGAAAACACGGTCCGAGACATCACGGACCCTGGCACCCAGGAGGCAACATACCATCCGAGAGTCTCCTTTGTTGCCACAGAACCGTCTATCTGTCCCTCTAACTATTGAGTCCCCAATAACTATTGCTCTCCTGCTCTCCCTCCTTCCCTTCTGAGCCACTGGGACGGACTCAGTGCTGGAGATCCGTTCACCGTGGCTTATCCCTAGTAGGTGGACATGCACGCCCAGATCTCTCTGCCTGTCAATACTTGCAAGAGTTCTACCATTTACTGTATAATTGCTACATGCATTGGACCTTCCGAAGTGCATTACCACACACTTGTCCAGATTAAACTCCATCTGCCATTTCTCCGCCCAAGACTCCAGCCAGTGTATATCTTGTTGTATCCTCTGACAATCCTCTTCACTATCCACAACTCCACCAATTTTTGTGTCGTCTGCGAACTTACTAATCAGACCAGCTACATTTTCTTCCAAATCGTTTATATACACTACGAACAACAAAGTCCCAGAACTGATTCCTGTGGAATGCCGTTAGTCACAGCCTTCCATTCAGAATAGCACCCTTCTACTGCTACCACAGATTTCAAAGGATAACCAAAGTCACAAAATAGATCTTATACTCTGATGTCCTCAGTAAGTACACAGTCCATATAAACCATATATATGTCAAACTCAAGGCAAATATATGCCAAATCCGGCCCGCGGTGGAATTATCTTTGGCCCGCGAGATAATATCTAATTACTTTTTTTTTAAATTTAGATTAGCCAATTATTTTTTCCAATTAAGGGGCAATTCAGCGTGGCCAATCCACCTACTCTGCACATTTTTGGGTTGTGGGGGCGAAACCCACGCAGACACGGGGAGAACGTGCAAACTCCACATGGACAGTGACCCAGAGCCGGGATCGAACCTGGGACCTCAGGGCCGACAGGCGGTTCTGCTAACCACTAGGCCACCGTGCTGCCCTAATAATATCTAATTACTATTAAAGCTGGCCCCAGCAATTGAAGCGCCTATGGCGTATGATATGGCTGATGCCGAGTTTATTCAGGTATAGTGTGAATCACAAAGTGTTGGCCTGTGGAAAAATGTTTTCATTAGAAATTACTCTGGAAAAGCTCCAGATAAAGCAATAAGAAATAAATGCAACTAATTTTTTTATTTATTTAATATTTAATGTTGTTTTTATAGGCAATAACCTCAGCTTTATTAGTTCCAGGTTCAATAAGTTCATTTCAATAAGTTTTGCAAAAAAACAGCCCTTGCAAAGACGACAGTGCCATTGACATGATTGGAAGCATCAATGCGTTAGGTGTCCAGCTGAAGGTTTGCCAGATCAAAGCATCCCTGATTATCCTGCCTTCCTGAAGTTTCCTGTTGCCTGCTTCCACATTCTCACCCTGCGCCTCCTCAGGCCCATTATTGGGTTCTCACTGGCCTATGGAGCTGCCTCACTTTCCTCAGCTTCCAGTGAGCAGCCCCGCCCCCCTCCCCTTTAAGTTGTCTTGTAATTTGTTGCAGTTCCCAACAGTATTGACTATCTCGTTCCTCCCGATTTGGTACCATCCGCAAATTTGGAAATTGTGTTTTTGATTCCAAAGACTAAATTATAAACAACTGTGGTCCCAGCACTGATTCCAGAGACACTCCAGTATCATTTTCTGCCACCCTTTAGCTCTTCTTTCTGTCATGCAATCTGCTAGCTATCCATATTTTTCCTGAATTTACATCCTCTGATCTTATTCATTAGTCTAATTATATGGAACCTTCTCAAAGGCCTTTTGGAAATCTGGATATAGTACTCATATTTACTCCCTGTTATCTATCTCTTCAAAAAATTAATTGAGATGGGTCAAGATAGATTGTCCCGTTTGAATTTAATGTTGACTATTCATCATTATGTTTTTGGTTTCTAGGTGTCCTTTAGTATGGATTCCATTACCTTTCCTGTTACTGATATTAAGGTGATTGGTTTATAACTCCCTGGCCATGTTCCATCTCCTTCTTAAAAATAGAAATGTTAGCTATCAGTCCTCACGCACTGCACCCTTCCCTGACAAATCCTGGGCCATGTTCCATCTCCTGCTTAAAAATAGGAATAATGTTAGCTGTTAGTCCTCGTGCACTGCACCTTTTGCTGACAAAGTTTATTAAATATATGTGGCAATGCTTCGGCCACCTCTTTTCTAGATTCTTATAAATGCACTGATGCAATCCACCCGGAGAAAGAGATTTATCCCTATAGGTTTGATGAACTTCGCCTCTTATCTTAAATATGATTATATCATTTACAATCTCATTTTATGATGCCATGCCCACCTGATATGTACCCCTGACAAATACTAAAGCTAAATAACTATTTGATTTTTCTGTCATTTTGTTATCATATCTGCGATTTTATAACTGTCCACTCATGTCATTCTTCAAAATATTTATGCACCTCTAGGATGTTTTACTATTTTGTGTTATGCTGCTTAATTTAATTTCATAGTTCCTCTAACTATCCAATACTTTTTGTCTCTTCATACTCTCACTTGTCTTGCACAAAGTACATGGGAACCAGGAATAAGTAGGTTACTTTTGTTTCCCTAAAATAGCTGCTGTTCGAAAACATTTTTGGAGAACGGCGAATCAAACTATTGCCTTATATTGATTTTTTTTTTAAATCTGCAAGATGAGATCAGTGCTGGGAATTGGATCACTCTTCCCTTTTGGGGGAGAGGTGATCTCGTTCCAACACCAAGCACTACAAGGTCATGTACTCCTGATCCTGGAACTATTACAAGGCTCCTGCTGCTGCTCTGATGTGCCTTAACTTCAATCTGAAGAGCCCTCCTGAATATTTTGCCATTTCCCAAATCAGCTAATCTTGCTTCTATGAGCAAGATTGACAGCTAATTAATGAGCATCTTAGCACCTGTTGACATTGGACTAAAATACAAAGTCACATGAGGCATACAAAAAATATTTAAAAGAAATATTTTCCCATGTATTAATGATGTATTTGAATTTCGCACTAATTCCTTCTGAGATAGCAATTGATACCTACCCAGAGTGGCTGGAGTCCAGTGCATGTGATCCAGCATCAAAAGTGGGCACCTTCCCCATAATAAACATAATGATTTCTGATCTTTGATAATCTGGAAGACTGCTCCCAAAAAAACCTAAAACAAAACAAAGTACACAAAATTCAATTAGTTTCACGTTCAATAATGTACAATGATTAATTCAGATACAAGGCTGCAAAATTACGCCTCATTCAAATGAAAGTTTAGACAACGTAAAAATAAAGAAAAGGTTATTTTAGTTATCCTTTTTTAGAAGTCAAAGTACCTTTAATTCAAAGGTTGGTGAGATAGTAGCAGAGATGGTCAGCATTAAATGCTTTAGTTTTGGGACTGGACTGTACCTCATTTTAAATATAAATGATTGGGACTAAAGTTTAAGGGTGCAATATCTAATTTGCAACTGGCACAAAAACCGAGGATATGGTTAACTGTGAATAGGACTAATGTAGTTAACTGTTAATAGGACTAATCATCTTCAGAAGGATAGACAGATTAATATATAGTGGTCAGGCACTTTGACAGCACCTTGCTCCCCTGTGACCTTTATTGTCAAGGCGAAGAGAAGAACACATAATTTCCAATATCCACTCAAAGGCATATGATCCTGATTTACATATATGCCACCATTCCTTCGTCCTCGATGGGCCAATATTCTTATACAATTCTGGAAATCCTATCTAGCACATTGCCTCATAAAAGTCACCCGAAAGAATAATAAAAACAAACTACAGAGGGGGTGAGGATGGGGACAGCCGGGTATCTAGATTTTCATGTTAAAAACCTGTTGATAGCTGGTTGGGCTTTGCTGAGACTCGTTATCCAGCCTCTTGAGTTTTCAGGTCAATCAGGAAGGGCTGGTGGGATGACATTCTCTGTCAAAGTGACAATTTAGCATTAAAGGGACAATGACATTAGTTAGAATAGTTTATCAGCACTTGGATTTGCGTTTGCCCTTCAAAATAGGGCTGGAGCTGGAACAGAAGCATTAACTTACTGCCAAATTCTTGCCTGTTCCAACTTAGAGGCAGACCATGATCCGAGCAGCCAGACCTTCTAGTACAAATAGGAGGGAGAGAGTGTGATTTGCCTCTCCTCATCAAGAGATCTGTGTTCCTCTATCTGTCTGCTTTCTCTGTGTTTGCATCTGTGTCCTTGCTCTCAAGCTCATCTGCTTTTAGACAATAGACCATAGAATTTACTGTGCAGAAGAGGCCATTCAGCCAATCAAGTCTGCACCAGCCCTTGGAAACAGCACTCTATTTAACCGCACACTATCCCTGTATCCCAGTAATCCCACCCACCCTGTTTTGGACACCAAGGGCAATTTAGCATGGCCAATCCACCTAACCTGCACATCTTTGGACTGTGGGAGGAAACCGGAGGAAACCTACGCAGACACGGGGAGGACATGCAGACACTGCACAGACAGTGACCTAGCCGGGAATCGAATCTGGGACCCTGGAGCTGTGAAGCAACTGTGCTAACCACTGTGCTGCCCCGGTACCTCTCCTTTGAGTCTGCAGATCTTCTTTGTGACAGGCAGTCACATGGAAACAGCACCAACAGAACAGAAGTAAATAAAGAAGCCAAGGTGAGGGCCGCCAGGTCTCCTGGACCAGAATTTTGTATTATCCGAGAACATTACAATCGATTTCTTTACAATTGATGCAAAGCCTTTACAAACATTCTTAAAATAATTTGAAATTGCACAGACCTTTTAAAGAAATGACAAATTTCCTGAAGAAAATTCATATGGACTTGAAACTGTTTCTCTCTCCACAGATAGTCAGACCTGCTGAGTTTTTCCAGCATTTCATTTTTATTTCAGATGTCCAGCATCCACAGGATTTTGCTTTTATATACAACTTTTTCTGACTGTAATGATTCATGAACACTTGAGTCATTTAATCTCACTTGCCCTCTGCCCTATCACAGGCTTTGCTTTTGTCCCTTTTCCGACCTACACTCGCTATAAACCATAGAATCCCTACAGTGCAGAAGGTCATAGGCCCATCAAGTCTGCACCGACTCTCCAAAAGAGCACCCTCTCTAGCCCACTCTGCTGCCCTATCCCCGTAACCCTACCTAATCTGTACATCTTTGGACACAAGGGGCAATTTATCATGGCATTCACTTAATCTGCACATCTTTTGACTGTGGGAGGAAACCAGAGCGCCTGGAGGAAACTCGCATAGACATGCGAGGTTTGGAACTGCCACACAGTCACTCAAGGTCGGAATCAAACCCGGGTCCCTGGCACTGAGGCAGCAGTGCTAACCACTGTGCCACCTATATTGCATTTCTAACTTGCCAGCTGAGGAAATGTCACATAGCTGAAATGTTGACTCTGTTTTGCTCTTCACAGATGCTGCCAAACCTGCGGAATATTCCCATCGTTTTGCAGTATTAAATTCCTTAATCATTTTAAACATTAGCGAAAACTGTTCCAGTACAACTACAACACTGGCATCGACTGGCATTTACAGGCAGCATGGTAGCTGTGGCTAGCACAGTTGCTTCACAGCTCCAGGGTCGCAGGTTCAATTCCCGGCTTGGATCACTGCCTGTGCGAAGTCTCCACGCTCTCCCCGTATCTGCATGGGTTTCCTCCGGGTGCTCCGGTTTCCTCCCACAGTCCAAAGATGAGCAGGTTATGTGGATTCGCCATGTTAAATTGCTTTTAGTGTCCAAAAAAAAAGTTAGGTGGGTTATGGGTTAGTGTGGAGGGTGCTCTTTCCAAAGGTCGATGAAGACTCAATGGGCCGAATGGTCTCCTTCTGAACTGTAAATTCTATGATTCTACAACCCTGAAATGTGAAAAATCGTCCTTTACACAAGGGACAGGACAAATCCAACCTAGCCAATTACCACCCTACCAATCTACTCTCGATCATCAGTAAAGTGAAGGAAGAGATCATTAACAGTGCTATCAAGCGGTACTTACTTAGCATTAACCGGGTCACTCAGACCTTAACTTACCGAGGCTCCTTAAACAGCACCTTCCAAACCCAAGACCCCAACCATTTAGAAGGACAAGGGCAGCAGATACATGGGATCACCACCACCTGCCAGTTCCCTCCAAGTCACTCACCATCCTGACTAGGGAAATATATCACCATTCATTTACTATCGATGGGTCAAAATCCTGGGACTCCTTCCCTAATAGCACATGGTGTTCAGCAGTTAAAGAAAGCAGCTCATCACCACCCTCTCACTGCTGCACGGATGAGTAAGAATGTGTAAAGGTGCATCTTCTGGAAGTGCTCATCAGCCTGTGTTACACAGCAGCATCTCCCCCTCTCAATTTTCCACTCTCCCTTTAAATATAGCTTTTTTTATAGGGAAGACATTTTGCTCTACCAGCTTGTCAAATTTAATTTAAACATGGTAGACTAGGAAAATGCAGTTGCCGCATTCCAATCCTTTTGCACGGGTATTGTACCTGGACTGACCACATCATTTACACTCTAGATGAAATTTACCCTCTGGCAACGCAACAAGAATTTTGAGACTAGCTCTGCTAATTAATCCTACCCATTTGGAACACTTGTAAAGTTAAATCTACTTTTGATGTCTTTTTTATTCCAACTAAAAGGAAAGAGTTCTAAATCTCATAAAAGTAAACATAAACTGCTCCGGTTTAGTTTATGCGCAAACATCCAAGTATGCAATATACAATGTTCTTCATTACTCAGCTGAGGAGAATCAGCAGGATAACTTCTGGGCTGTAAGCTCAATGTCGCACAACAAGAATACAAGTCTGAGATGATAGCATTACTTATTCTAATACCATCACTTACATATTTTCACTGAAAGTTTTATAATGAATAGAACTCTTTAATAGCATTCTCTCGTGCTGGGAACTCCTCTCCTCCACATGCAAGTATATGCAAATTAGATTCAGTTACTGTGGAATAACTGATCACAGGCAATCGTACTTAGCATCACTACGGCAACAACTGAACGCTTGAGAATATTTTTCGAACACCATTTCCTGGCAGATACAGCATATGTCCTTCACAGTAGTTATTTACCCTAAAATCAGTTTAATACATTTTGTTCTTTCCTTTCAAATTTCACATAAGGTCAGCATTTTAAGCAATAAACTGACCTTTAATTCTACAGTTTCAGGAACAAAAGACTGACAAAGATGATTCACAGAACTTACAAAAAACAGGATCACACAAAAATTGCATATGCTTACAAATGCTGCTTTGGCTTTTTTTTTTAAAAAAAGGAGTGAAATGAGAGGCTTTTAAAAAGAAAATTCATCCTGTTAGGGTCATTCATTTTGGTATTTACTGCTCAGTTAAAAACTAGTTTCCTCTGGTATTTCTCAGGTTCCATCTTTTAAATGTCAAAGTAGAACAACAATAAGAACAAAAGGCTTTTACTAAGCTGCTGATCAGGCACCCTGGCCCAAAATTTGCTGTTAAAATAATGTGCATTATTTATGCACAAATGCCATAGCAACTTCAAGAGGGGGCAGCTTTATCAATGTGAAAATTACATCACACAGTCTGGTTCTCCATTCAAATACTTGGAGCCATGTACTAGCATGGTAGCTATTTCATTACAGAAAGATAAATCAAATTACTTCCAAGTCTTAGCGCTGTTTTAATTAAGTGACGTGTGAAATACTGCCAAATTCCTTGGCACTGTTAGAAGTGCAAACTCTCATCCTTCAGGTTTTAACTATAATTGCAGATTTTAAAGGTGTCTATTATTTTAACATTTTTTTCTATCTCAATTGAACCTTTCCTTTTCTGAATTTCACTTTCCAGATTTGACATTTCAGCACACCATTCTTATTGCAGTTCCTTCTTGGTCTTTATGCTGTTAATTTCACAATGCTGCAATCTGATTTATACATCTCCTAATCCGTTCACTCAGATTCCAGTACGTTTACCGAGATGACCCTTTTCCAACTCAACTTCAGCAATTTACAGGGTGAATATCATTAACATAAAGATTGCCTCTTGCTAACTAACAACTATCACCGCTCAATGGCTTGCCACTGTAATTCTTGGGCTAATGTAACTTGCCAGCTCACTTCAGGTTTATTCAATAGTTCATTCCCAAAATGAGCCATAATAAATTAAAATGAATATTTACATAACTTTGTGGTGGGAAAACCAATGGAACTAAACAAAAGAGTGCCAACTGGACAACTTTTGATTGTGGGAGTTTGTGAGGGGGGTTTGAGCTCGAACTCTTCTTGCCACATGAACAAGAACTTGCCTGAAAGCTTTAAGAGCTTTAAACTTTTGAAACAATGTAGCAATGGAAACTGAATCTTAAGATACATACCACCTCATTCCAAGGAGCTTTGAATAATTCCTTTTTGCTGCTCGCACTCTGCCACCATCACTTCACCAGAGGTTCGGTGTGGTTAAGTGATTTAAAAAAAAAATCCCATTCTGGTGAATTTATTGCTGCAGTGCAGAAGCAGTTCAGAGGGAAACCTCACCCACATTGTGTTTTCAGGACATAACTGATGTTTAAACTCGTGTGACGATTGGAAGATGTTCGGAAAATTGGGTTATAAACGTAGTGAGCAATTTAAGGGTTAAAAGCCTGTCGTTAGAATGGGTTTGTTTAAAAAGAATTCTGTTCTGCAGTAGTCATGATTTCAAAAAAAGGAAACAACAGGTAAAATCGGTAAGGAATGTGTTCGTCAGTCTGGGCTAATGCATAGTGGCTTGGCTGGGAAGGTTCCTGGAGAGTTGTGGGAAGGTCACTGCGGAGTTAACACGCTTTTGCAGCCGGCAGAGATAATGGGCGTGACCTACTGGCCACATTGCGCCCGAACGGGAGCACGTCACACTTAGATGACTGGAGAAGCCTCCCACAGCCTTCCCTACACCCAGTACCTCTCACAAGATCTATTACAGACCTCACAAGGCTTTGCAATCAGGATCCCACCCACAATGGGTGTGGCCAAGCTTAGCGCACTGAAGTCAGTTTTAAACTCACTTAGGCATGCTCACCTGGGATCCACTGGGCTCCCGGCATCCAAAAACCTCCCCAGAGTACCCAGCTGAGCACCATTCAGTGCTGGTCCACACAAACGTGGACCAGACGGAACGGCACGCAGGGGGCCTCCTGGGCCATTAGATGCCCTGAGGTGGTCACGGATAGGGCAGGGTGGCCCCCTGGCCTGCCAGGCTGGCACCTTAGCATTGGTGCCTTGGCTTGCCACCCTGACACTGCCAGGGTGACATTGCCAAGCGTCAGGGCTTGGGTGAGCCATGCCAAGAATGGAGGCATGGGCAAGGGGGGGGGCTCAGCAACCCAATAGCAGAGTGCCATCACTTGGGAGGGGGTGGGGGGGGTTGACACTGCCCAGGGGTGGGGGGTGTGGGGGAATCACAAACTCCCTTAGAGATCTGGGCACCATTGCAAAATGGTGGCCCGATCTTGGAGGAGCCGATCTGGCTAGCGTGTTCTGCTGCCCAGTGATGAAAATCATTCTAAGTGTGGTGTTGATCGGAGAGAAAGTCCCCAGTGCCAAAAAAGTGACTAAATGTGGTTAGATAGCGTTGAGGGATTTACCGACAGCCAGCAACAAACTCCCAAAACAAACGCCACAAATA